>NC_080179.1:950296-1092796 GCF_950295315.1 Erinaceus europaeus
TCTGGTTAAAATTAAAAAAAAAAATTAAAACAAAAAACTTTAAAAGTAATTATAAAATGCATTTTTCTAGCTGGGGATGCAGCAAGCACTCTTTTTTTTTTTTTTTCTTTTGAAAGGAAGTCTTAGAAAAGGAGAAGTCACCGAGTCCTGAACCCATCACACAACTTAGAGGCGACAAGTGACGCCACTCTGCGGCAGGAACCACCGTGCTGTGTCTTGGTTTCAGTACCAAGCTCAGCGCTTGGTGACTAGAAATCACTGTAGCTATTTGTGTAGGGACATGAATCAATGTGCAGGAGCTCAGGAAGACGGAACCATGATGGTCTTCACCTTGAATTCTCACTGGGCACGAAAGAGAGTGAAATGGCTCCTCACAGAACAGACAGGAGAGCAGCCTCCTCCTTTACAGATAGCCAGCATGGCGAAGGCCCAAACAGGAAGAGCCATTGTGAAGGGGCCAAAACGTGAAAGTTCTGTTCTTAGAAACACCTTTAACCTTCTTCCCCATGAGGACTTTTGAACGTGGGAACTTTGGGTGGGACCATATGATTTCCTGCGTTGCTCTCTTCAAAGTGGTAGAGTTTGTTTTTTGTTTTAAAATGCAGTTCAAGGAAATACGTTTGTCATTTGAGAAGAGAACACGGAGCTCCTTTATTTTTATGAGTACCTGTGATCCGTTGTTATATGTGGTTCAAAACTGACCAGTGCAGATAAAAAACAAACAAACAAACAAGCAAACCCCCCACACTACTTTTAAAGGAGAGCTCAGCACACTTCTCCACAATGATTTTGAAAACATCTTTGCTTCCTTCCAGGGAATTCCTGCCCATGCTAAATGCCGCTGTATAGACTTTCTTGACAAAGTTCATTTCTCTTGAACTTAAATATGCTGGCGGTCAGAAGTTTTAACGCTATGGCCTCTGGAGCTGACAAAGTAGAATTTCCTGGGTCTCTCACACAAATCCTTGCAACACAAACTGACCTGAAATGACACTGTAAACAAAGGCGGGGATGGGATGGGGTGAGCAGGAGTCTTAGACATGCAGGGAAAGGGAGTACCAGGAAAGAAATGATGTCAGAAGTACCGAGGTGTCTTTGTCTCTAAGGATCGGTGTACATTTGCACAGGTGGGAGGCATTGGAGACACAAATTCTCTCTCTTAATGAAATAAGCCCATTTCACATAAGGATGTGTTACTATGGTGAGGGAGTATTTTTTAATCCAAAAGCTTAAATTAGAAGTTCATCTTTATTGGTAAGCTGATATCAGACAAAAAAAAAAAAAAGCAGCATAGTCCAGCAACAAAAGATAAAATTCTTGGATAAAAGAGCAGAAAGTGGAGATGAGACCCTCTGTGTGACACCACAGACCCTCTCTTTCTTTGTAGTCTTACACACTTCGGAGTTTAGACTTCCTTGTATACTGACTTCTTTTGTCTGTGAAAAAAAGCTTTCCCGATGTCTATCACAGAATATGGTCTGACTGGCTCTGATACAACGATCAGAAGCACCTGCAAGATCACTAAGCTCGTCTAAGGACAGCGTTGAGCCGGGTCTCCTGGTCTAGGGACTCAGCAAGAAGCTCTTCTAGTTTGCATTTCATTTTTCTTTTTTTAAAAAAGATTTTGTTCATTTACTTATGAGAAAGATAAAAGGAGAGAGAGAAAGAACTAGACATCACTCTCGTACATGTGCTGCCAGGAACTGAACTTGGGACCTCATGCTTGAGAGTCCAGGGTTTTATCCACTGCGCCACCTCCTGGACCACCGTTCTCTAGTTTTCTATTAGTATTAGGTATTAGTCGCTCAAGGGGCATCGTCAGCCTGCACAGTGGCTCAGTAGGAGGGCCCAGGCCTTGCATCCCGAATGCCCCAAGCCCATCCTCAGCACTGCACATCTCTCTGAGCAGTATTCTTTCTCGTCAGAGACAAATACCCATGTGTCTAGCCCATGCGTCTTGCTGTAACCACTTTCCTTGTGATTCCACTTCTCCTGTGCAGAAACCAAGAAGCCGGCAAGAAAGAGCAGAGCAGAAGGTGCAGGGAGGGAGACCCAAGCCGCGTGTCAGCCTCTGATGTGATCACAACACCCTCTGGCTACTCTCACCTCTTCTGCCTCCAAGAACATGGCGCCAACTTCCATTTTTTGTTTCTGAATTGAGCTGGATGTTTAATGGGTTTTATTTATGCAGCTGGAATTTTGAAATCGGCAAATTAAAAAGGGAGAAAGCATTTAGTTACAGTTGGTATTCTAAAAGAATTGGGGAAATTAAAAGGGAGACCATGTCTGATCGCAGGATTAGTTCGATTTAGAAACTGTGGAGTTCTCATGGTAATAAACGCAAAAGCTTTTTTTTTTTTTAAGACTTTGATTTTTCCCTATTTTTTTCTGCAGATGGGCAGTGAGCCCAGAGCACTGTGTTTGCATCCTTTTCCCCCTTTCTCTCTTCTTTTCTTATTTGTCTTTTTGCTTTTGAGAGCTAGGGACAGTTGGGGAAGGAGAAACAGAGAGAAGGCGACACCACACCACTGTCTACAGAGACTCCTTACACTGTTCACGGCACTTCAGATGATGTTTCCTCTGGAGCCCAGAGTCTTACACACAGCAAGGAGCATGCTCCATTAGGCAAGCCATTACTGGCCCTCACTTTTCTTTTTTTTAATTTTTTCTCATATTTATTTATTTATTCCCTTTTGTTGTCCTTGTTGTAGTTATTATTGATGTCCTTGTTGTTGGATAGGACAGAGAGAAATGGAGAGAGGAGGGGAAGACAGAGAGGGGGAGAGAAAGACAGACACCTGCAGACCTGCTTCACCGCCTGTGAAGCGACCCCCCTGCAGGTGGGGAGCCGGGGGCTCGAACCGGGATCCTTCAGCCTGTCCTTGGGCTTTGCGCCACCTGCGCTTAACCGGCTGCGCTACAGCCCGACTCCCGGCCCTTACTTTTCTTTTGACATTGTGTGTGTGTGTGTGTGTGTGTTAGTGTGAGTGTGTGTGTGTGTGTTAGTGTGTGTGTCTGAGTGAGTGAGTGTGTTAGTGTGTGTGTGAGTGTGTGTTAGTGAGTGTGTGTGAGTGTGTGTATATGAGTGAGTGTGTTAGTGTGTGTGTATGAGTGAGTGTGTGTGTGTGAGTGTGTTAGTGTGTGTGTGAGTGTGTGTGAGTGTGTTAGTGTGTGTGTGAACGTGTTAGTGTGTGTGTGTGAGAGCATGTGTGTGTATGTATTAGTGTGTGTGTATGAGTGAGTGAGTGTGTTAGTGTGTGTGTGAGTGTGTTAGTGTGTGTGAGTGTGTATGAGTGTGTGTGTGAGTGTGTTAGTGTGTGTGAGTGTGTATGAGTGTGTGTGTGAGTGTGTTAGTGTGTGTATGAGTGAGTGAGTGTGTTAGTGTGTGAGTGTGTGTGTGTGAGTGTTAGTGTGTGTGAGTGTGTGTTTGAGTGTGTGTGTGAGTGTGTGTGAGTGTGTGTGAGTGTGTGTGAGTGTGTGTGTGAGTGTGTGTGAGTATATGTGTGTGTTAGTGTGTGAGTGTGTGTGTATGAGTGAGTGTGTTAGTGTGTGTGTGTGAGTGTGTGAGTGTGTGTGTGTTAGTGTGTGTGTGAGTGAGTGAGTGTGTTAGTGTGAGTGTGTGTGTGAGTGTGTGTTAGTGTGTGTGTGTGTGAGTGTGTGTGTGTTAGTATGTGTGTGAGTGAGTGAGTGTGTTAGTGTGAGAGTGTGTGTGAGTGTGTGTTAGTGTGTGTGTGTGTGTGTGTGAGTGTGTGTACTGGGAAGACAGAGAAATTGAGGGGGAGGGGAAGATAGTGGTCAAGAGAGACAGAGAGCCGCCTGCAGCCCTGTTTCACCACTCATGAAGCTTTCACCCTGCAGGTGGGGACTGGGCTGGAACCTGCGCTCTTGAGCACAAGTGTGCCGCTACACGCCTCTCCCTGCTGTTTCTTTAACTTAGGAAAGCATTTTACACTTCACAAAGCCTCATGCAACATGACTTCACCTGAAGGTTCAGGGTTGCAGTATGAATTGCTACAATAACTATAGCCATCAATGGTGAATCTTATTTCCTACTGCAAGACTGTGTCTCCCTCTCCCTCTGCCTCTGCCTCTGCCTCTCCCTCTGCCTCTGCCTCTGCCTCTCCCTCTGCCTCTCCCTCTGCCTCTCCCTCTCCCTCTCCCTCTCCCTCTGCCTCTGCCTCTCCCTCTCCCTCTCCCTCTCCCTCTGCCTCTGCCTCTCCCTCTCCCTCTCCCTCTCCCTCTCCCTCTGCCTCTCCCTCTCCCTCTCCCTCTGCCTCTCCCTCTGCCTCTGCCTCTCCCTCTCCCTCTCCCTCTCCCTCTGCCTCTCCCTCTCCCTCTCCCTCTCCCTCTGCCTCTCCCTCTGCCTCTGCCTCTCCCTCTGCCTCTCCCTCTCCCTCTCCCTCTCCCTCTCCCTCTCCCTCTCCCTCTCCCTCTCCCTCTCCCTCTCCCTCTCCCTCTCTCTCTACTTCTCTTTCTCCTCTCTCTCCCTTTCTCTTCTTCCTTCCCTACCTGTCCTATATCTGAGCATTAGAAACTAAAAGTTTTTTGAGGGTACCTTTAGCATTCTTTTGCATGTCTAGTGTGTAAACAAATGAAGGCTTTAGGCCGATATTTGTTAAAAGGATGGAGAGGGTAACATGACATAATAAGACAATTTGAAACAGAGCTATCTTTTCTTTCTGTCTTTCTTTTTTAATTTTTATTTATAAAATGGAAATATTGACAAGACTATAGGATAAGAGGGGCACATTTCCACACAATGCCCACCTGCAGAATTCCATATCCCATCCCCTCTGATAGCTTCTCTATTCTTTATTCCTCTGGGAGCATGAACCCAGGATTTTTGTGGGGAGCAGAAGGTGGGAGGTCTGGCATCTGTAATTGCTTCCTTGCTGAACATGGACATTTCTAGTAGTTAATAGTACATAGAAATATACAACTATTCAGAATATCAAGTGCTGGATTAGATGTTATTACCACTTATCTTTGTCTCTATCATCTATCTTGCCACCCTCACTAAAAATAAGTATATTATCATTTATAAGTGTTTTCCAATTTTCAGATTATTAAGTCATAATTAAAGAGATGCCTTGGTAATAACAGAAGTTAGAATCCATCTTTTAGTTACAAAAGTTTATTGGAAGATACCAAATAAAAATGGTCATGATTCAGAGGAGTGGCGGCTGAGAAAGTTGTGGTCTATATACAGAATGGACAAAAAAAAAAAAAATGAAGTCATCTCCATTGCTTTATCTTGGATGGAACTTAAATGTATCATGTTAAGTGAGACAAGTCAAGCAGAAAAGCACAAGTCCCAGATGACCGCACTTACAAGAAGTGAGGAATAAACTCAGACAGGAAACCAGGGACGAAGCCTGGGCCTGGCAGGCCGCACAGCACCAAGCGGAAGGTGCAGAGAGGGAGGGAGAGGAGTCAGGCACGGGGTCTGACAGCAGCACATGCAGCAGCTATCTTGCTGACCACGAACCCCCAATAAGATGGAATTTTTTTAAAGCAAAATTAGGGAGTCGGGCGGTAGCACAGCGGGTTAAACGCAGGTGGCACAAAGCTCAAGGATCGCCATACGGATCCTGGTTCGAGCCCCCGGCTCCCCACCTGCAGGGAGTCACTTCACAGGCGGTGAAGCAGGTCTGCAGGTGTCTGTCTTTCTCTCCCCCTCTCTGTCTTCCCCTCCTCTCTCCATTTCTCTCTGTCCTACCCAACGACGACATCAATAATAACAACAATAATAACTATAACAACGACAGCAATGGCAACAAAAGGGAATAAATAAATTTTTTAAGAAAGTAAAACATTGGTCACAATTATTACATGTGGGTGAGTCCAAGGCTGGGCTAATTGATCCACACTTGCATCTGTCTTTACCTTATTGATGATATGAGTGCTGTATTTCCTTTATTAACCTCACATCAACTGGTCTTTGCTTTTACTTTTTTTTTTTTGTATTGTTTCATACAGGAAAAAAAAGGCTCTGTTTGGCTAGATTTCATGTGGTGATGCCTAAATATAGTCAAACTTCCAGTACATATATGTCTTATCTGCATATTGAAGATCCTAAACATCTTAAACTTTATTTTATCATCACAAATTCACTACAAGCAAATCTTTGTCTAAGTAATTTAAAAGAAGAGTTTGAGGAAGAACTAACTTAATAATAACTGTTGGGTTCATGAGTTAGCAACACACACCGAAGGAAGGCATACACAGATCTTACAAAAGCAAACCCCCAACACAGAAAAGACAAAACATCCAGGATCCAATTCAGTGTTTCTAGACCCAGACCAGAGAAGACTGAGAGATGACCCGAGTTCACGGCCATCTAGCTGAGCCAGAGGCAGAGCTGCTCAGTCACTAGGGAACCATGGGCGCAGAGATGGCATTCCCAGGTTTCACTGGGAAGGGGGGAAGCCCTCTGGGAGCACGGATGGGACAGAGAAGGGCTCTGTGTGCACAGAGAACCATCCCTGAAATGCCACTAGAGCCAATTCACCCTGAGATTCTGCAGGGCACCTACCTGCACGCCCACACCTCGCCTCGCCTCGCCTCACCTGCTTCCACCTTCCAGGCGGGCTGCTACAGAGTTCAGAGCTGAGGCTGCCAGGCCAGCTGCTCCCTCCAGGTGGTGACAGGTGGTGGAGGGAGCCTTTATGTCTGTCTCAGCCAGTGTGGGTTTCTTCTTGCTTGAAAGGACTTTAAAAAGGAGAACTAAAATGATTCCTGTACCCCATTAAAATAATAACAATAATAAATAAACCATTGGAAGTTCAAAGAGTAAAACCAAAATAGAGACCAGAGGAAATGGTCTTTGTTTTGCTAGGCCAATGATTGTGTAGGCCTGACACTGCCCTGCTCCTTGTCCCGAGTCTCAGAGAAACTGCTAGAGACGCCTCTGACAGGCGGTAGCATCACGCCCCCCAGAAGCGCTCTGTCATTTCTCATTTTCTGTGAGCATGTTTCCTTTCATTTTTTTTTAATGACCCTCAATCTCTCAACTGTGGTATTCTCCTGGCCCAGTAGTTTCTCTTTCTTCCTTTCTTCCTTCCTTCCTTTCTTTCTTTCTCTCTTTTTTTTTAACGATTAAATAAACTAGTGTTGCTGTCATAGATACATTTAAGAGAGACTTTGCTGGGAGTCGTGCCAAAGCGCAGCGGGCTAAGCACAGGTGGCACTAAGCGCAAGGTTCCCGGGCTCCCCACCTGCAGGGGGTCGCTTCCCAGGCGGTGAAGCAGGTCTGCAGGTGTCTGTCTTTCTCTCCCCCTCTCTGTCTTCCCCTCCTCTCTCCATTTCTCTCTATCCAACAACGACTATAACAATAATAACTACAATAATAAAACAACAAGGGCAACAAAAGGGAATAAATAAATAAATAAATATTAAAAAAAGAGATGACAAGACTAAGTTAGGCTTGCTGCACCAAGTGTTGATTAGAATGTTCTAGCTCAGAAATGGACCTACCCTGTGACCCTGCAATTCCCCTCCTGGGGATAGATCCTAAGGAACCCAACACACCCATCCAAAAAGATCTGTGTACACATATGTTCTTGGCAGCACAATTTGTAATAGCTAAAACCTGGAAGCAACCCAGGTGTCCAACAACAGATGAGTGGCTGAGCAAGTTGTGGTCTATATACACAATGGAATACTACTCAGCTGTAAAAAATGGTGACTTCACCGTTTTCAGCCGATCTTGGATGGACCTTGAAAAAGTCATGTTGAGTGAAATAAGTCAGAAACAGAAGGATGAATACAGGATGATCTCACTCTCAGGCCGAAGTTGAAAAACAAGATTAGAAAAGAAAACACAAGTCGAACCTGAAATGGAATTGGAGTATTACACCAAAGTAAAAGACTCTGGGGTGGGTGGGTGGGTGGGGAGAATACAGGTCCATGAAAAATGATGAATGAAATAGTGGGGGTTGTATTGTTAAATGGGAATCTGGGGAATGTTATGCATGTAAAAAAAAAAAAAGAAGTAGAAACGCAAAGCAGAAATTGACTGAGTTTGGAGTATGGCACCAAAGTAAGAAAGCAGAAGTACACTAGAGTTTGCAGTGAGTACCCTCCCTAACACTTCCTCTCCACTATTCCAAGATTTGGGTCCATGATTGCTCAACAATTTGTTTGGCTTTGTATGTTAACTCTCTTTTCAGTCACCAGGTTCCAGGTGTCATCAGGATGCCGGCCAGGCTTCCCTGGACTAAAGACCCCACCAATGTGTCCTGGAGCTCAGCTTCCCCAGAGACCCACCCTACTAGGGAAAGAGAGAGGCAGACTGGGAGTATGGACCGACCAGTCAACGCCCATGTTCAGCGGGGAAGCAATTACAGAAGCCAGACCTTCCACCTTCTGCAACCCTCAATGACCCTGGGTCCATGCTCCCAGAGGGCTAGAGAATGGGAAAGCTGTCAGGGGAGGGGGTGGGCTATGGAGATTGGGTAGTGGGAATTTTGTGGAGTTGTACCCCTCCTACCCTATGGTTTTGTTAATTAATCCTTTCTTAAATAAAAAAAAAAGAATGTTCTAGCTCTATGTTTGACGTCTTCCATTCTTATTTTTAATTTTTTATTGTCTTTCTTTTTTCCCTTTTTCAATGTTTCTGTGACGCTTTATAGATTCACGTGTGACATTCAGAGTGTCACTGGATGACGTGGTTTCATCTTTACTTGTCGCTGGACTTGCATTCTCTTTGTAATTTTTAAATGGTAGAAGGAGCCAAGATGGTTGCCTGAAGTCAAGACCTCGGTCAACTCTCCTCAAGAAATCTCTTGAAATAAAGAAGCGAAGTAAAATTTTTGAAAATGAAATAATAAAAAACATTGAAAAAGAGAAAAAAGAGATCTCTTCAGAGCCTGGCACCTCTGAGTGGAAGTGGGATTTCCAGTCTGCGAGGACAGAAACTACAGATGTTGGGGGCTGGTCCCACTGCAGCCCCAACACAAGCCAACCACGTGCTGTCTGAGGAATGCCACGTAACTCAGCAGGACAAACACAAAGTGAAAGGTGGAAAACTACCATACAAGCCAATGGAACACACACACACACACACACACACACACTCACACACACCAGGAATAGCTCTTCTCGTACCTGACACAATAGACTTTAACATAAATAAAGTAATAACAGAGAAGGATGGACATTACTTACTACTCAGAGGACCAGTCAGTGAAGAGGGATTAACAGTTACTGACACGTGCGCACCCAGTGAGAAGCCACCTAAATACGTCAACATCTACAGAAAGAGCTAAAAGAAATACATCAACAGCTGCACCGTGACAGAGGAGACCTCAACACCCTACTCTTACAAATCGACAGATCATCTAAGTGGAGAGTTAATATCAAGGGAATTAAGGGAAGAGACTGGATCTACTGGGCCTTTTCAGAGCCCTTCATTCCAAGAGACTGAAATACACATTCTTTTCAAATCTACACGGGACATTCTCAAAGACAGACCATATTTTAGCCCACAAAGACAGTGTCAACAAATTCAAGAGCATTGAGATCATCCCAAGCATCTTCTCAGACCACAGTGGAGTAAAGCTAACACTTAACAACAAATAGAAAATGAACAAAAGTACCAAAATAAGGAAACTCAACCTGACACCACATAACAACTACCATGTCAAAAAGGAAGTTAAGGAAGAAATTAAAATATTCCTATAATTAACTGACAGTGAAGACACGAGCTATCAAAATATTTGGGACACAACTAAGACAGTACTAAGAGGGAGATTCACAGCCATACAGACACATGCTAGGAAGCAAGAAGCAGCTCACAGGAACAGCCTGACCACAGACCTTAAGCACTTAGACAAAGAAGAACAAAGGGGCCCTAAAGCAACCAGAAGGACTGAGAGAACTAAAATTAGGGCTGAAACGCTGGAAATAAGAGAACTGGACAAAAGACTGATGAAGCTGAATATTGGTTCTTCAAAAGGGTAAATCAAATTAACAAACCCTTGCCAGAATCACTGAAAAAAAAAAAAAGAAGATTCAAATAAGTAAGACTGTAAATGAAAGAGAAGATGAAGATATCACAAGACACCACAGAAACTGAGAGTATCACGTGAGGCTTCTATGAACAACTATATGCCACCAAGCTAGAGAACATGGAAGAAATGGACAAGTTCCTAGATACCTACAAACTTATAAAATTAAACAAAGAGGTGGTCTGGGAGATGGCACAGTGGATAAAGCATTGGACTCTCAATCATGAAGTCCAAGGTTCAATCCCTGGCAGCACATGTACCAGAATGATGTCTGGTTCTTTCACAGTCCAGTCACAGCCAAAGAAATGGAAACAGTTATTAAGAATGTTCCCAACAATAAAAGTCCTGGGCCAGATGGTTTTACAAATGAATTCTACCAAACCTTCGGGGTGGAGTTAATACCTCCATTTTTCAAGCTCTTCTAAAAGTTTGAAGACACAGGAATACTCCTTTCTAGTTTCTATGAAGCCAACATCACTCTGATATCAAAAGAAGACAGGGACACGACAAAAAGAAAGAAAGAAAGAAAGAAAGAAAGAAAGAAAGAAAGAAAGACAGACAGAAAGCCACAGACAAATATCTGTGATGAACATAAATGCTCAATTATTGAACAAAATTCTAACCAACGGGATACAGAAATCTACCAAAAAGATTGTTCATCACGACCAAGTGGGGTTCACCCCCAGGATGCAAGGTAGGTGGCCGTGATGGCAGAGGAGGGCCTATGGGGGGTGTTATGCAGAAAACTGAGACATTTTACACGTGTACCAACAACTGCATTTGCTGTCAACTGTAAACCATTAATCCCTCCAATAAAATAAATTTAAAAAGAAGATGAAACACTTTCAGAAAAGTTGTCCCCAACCTTCTCTGTCCCATGTTGCTTGTTATAGTTTTATAAAAGCACTGAGACTTTTCTAATGAAGAGAACTCCGAGAACCTTTGTCATGAACTTTGTTGACCTCAGATCCAGAGGCCAGAATACATAAAACACACTCATTCATGAAAACCCACGAGGGAGACTTTCTTTTTAAATTCTGTGGTTCAAGCTCTTTATAATTTTGAAATACACATGAAAATGCCTTGCTTAGAGGGATTTTTTTTATGATTAATGAGATAATGTGCATGATATATTCTGAGTTCCTAAAGCAAAATTTCTATATAAGGAGCTATTATTACTTATTATCACTGTCCAGATGCTGGTGTATACATTTCCCAAGGACAAAATTAAACACTGGGCAGATGCAAAAATTCCAGATTACTATCAAGCTCTAGGAAAAGTAGCATATGTTGGGCATCCTCGTATAAATGTGCTGACTACCTGTTTATATGGTAAACTGACTAGTGAGATCAGTCACCAGAGCTCAGTAAGTTCCCGGAGGAGAGAATATCCTAAGGGAGCAGCAGGTTCCTACCACCTTCCTTTATGGAAACAGCACCTTAGCAGCACACTAGGTGTACTGAGGTTCCTTTCTTCACTGTTCATAGGAGAGAAACTTGGCCTTTGCAGAGGCTGACGTGGCACCTTCATGGCCGCATATTCGTAAGCACTTCCATCCAGCCAATCAGCAAGGAGGCACCTGGGGATATCCTTGCATCCCAGCATCACTCTGCACTGTGTGTTGTGAACAGACATGGCCTCCATCGCAGCAAACCGTGGGAGCCACGCAGACATTGCCTGCATACTCAGCGCTGCGGTAGGCAGCCAGAAGACTGCAGAAGACCCGTGTCTGCACATGTGGGCAGATGGCCAAGGGATCTTTCCCAGCAAGACGATGTACGTTTGGGACTGTGGTGGGATGTGTGTACTGTGGGCTGTGCAAATGCCTCTGCATGTCTGCACAGAAGATTACTGTTAGCTGTGGCTTATTAGGGGAAAGATACTCAGGATGCTATTAGGGAGAGACCAATTCCTTTTCTTTTCCCCCCTCCATCCTCCCTTCTTCCTCCCTTCCTCACTCCTTTTTCTTTTTTTTATTATTTATTTATTTATTCCCTTTTGTTGCCCTTGTTTTATTGTTGTAGTTGTTATTGATCTGGTTGTTTTTGGATAGGACAGAGAGAAATGGAGAGAGGAGGGGAAGACAGAGAGGGGGAGAGAAAGACAGACACCTTCAGTCCTGTTTCACTGCCTGTGAAACGACTCCCCTGCAGGTGGGGAGCCGGGGGCTCGAACCGGGATCCTTACGCTGGTTCTTGTGCTTAGCGCCACCTGCGCTTAACCCGCTGCGCCACCGCCCGACTCCCCTTCCTTCCTTTTTCTTTCAGGGTAATCTCTGGGGCTCAGAGCCACTGCTCCTGGCAGTTATTTTCCCTATTTTTTATTGGACAGGACAGAGAGAAATCAAGAGGGGAGAGGAGAGGGAAAGAGGGAGATGGACACCTGCAAATCTGCTTCACCACTTGTGACCCCTGTTTAGCTGGGGGCTCAAACTTGGCTCTTTGTGTGGGTCCTTGCGCTTGGTACTATGTGCCCTTAACCCAGTGATCCACCTCCAGCCCCGCCCCCACTTCCCTTTCTGTCTCATACCCTTAAAGCCCCTGCGCTACACATTACCTTTCTTTTAAAAAATTTTAAAATCATCTTTATTTATTGGATAGAGACAAGCAGAAATCAAGAGGGGAGGGGGAGGGAGACAGAGAGACACCTGCAGCCCTGCTTCACCACTTGTGAAGCTTCCCCCTTGCAGGTGGGGAGCGGGGGCTTGAACTCAAGTCTTTGCGCCCTGTAACGTGTGAGCTTATCCAGTGTGCCACTACTGGGCCCCCATATTACCTGTCTTTAAAAATAGATGTTTTGGGGTCTGGGTGGTAGTGCAGCAGGTTAAATGCACATGGTGTGAAGTGCAAAGACCCACACAAAGATCCCGGTTCGAGCCCCCGGCTCCCCACCTGCAGGGGAGTCACTTCCCAGGCGGTGAAGCAGGTCTGCAGGTGTCTGTCTTTCTCTCCCCCTCTCTGTCTTCCCCTCCTCTCTCCATTTCTCTCTGTCCTATCCAACAACGACAGCAATAACATCAACAACAAGGGCAACAAAATGGGAAAAATGGCCTCCAGGAGCAGTGGATTTGTAGTGCGGGCACTGAACCCCAGCAGTAACCCTGGAGGCAAAAAAAATTAGATTTTTGAGAGGGGGGAGCCCTCCTCTGCTGCTGCTGCTTGGCAGAATGTCCCGTGGAGAGCAGTCACCAGTGGGAGCTCCGTGTGGCCTTCGTTCTCCCTGGAAGGACGCACCTGGACGCCCATGCGCTCCTGCGACCTGATGTTCTCCTGGAAACACCTGTGAGCATCACAGCACCTGTGCGCCGGAGCAAGGATGGGGTCAGTCGGCGCATTCCCGGTCCCATCACCTGCAGCTTCAGCACAGGCGGTCTGCTGGCTTCTAATCCACCTCAGAACACCCGCGACGGTGGACTTGCTCATGGCTGTCACCCTCATCGTGGAAAATACCAGGGCTGCGCGTGTCCACGCTTACTCACAGAACACCTGTGCTTTTCCTAATTAACTGGTCTAGTTTGCGCGAGGACTCGCACGTCGTTAACAAAATCAAGGCCCCCCAGCTGTTGTCCCCTGCGGCAGCCTTCTGCCAAGGACAGTCAGCATGACATACGTCGTCATGAAAACGCCCTACAGAGAGACAGGACACATGCCTTCCGTCATAGGAGTGCCGCGCCCTGAGGGGTCACACACATCTGTTTGTGACACTGACTCACATGGCGGAACAGCTGGCTGCTCCAGCCGTGGGTCCTGCACACCTGCGACCACCGCTAGCCAGGCAGCCGGGAAGGGGACGCGCTCGCCCACTGCCCGTGCCTCTCTGGAGCCAGCTGGCCAGGGGTTGCCTAAGCGGGAAGAAAACGACCCATTTCAACGAGGCCATTTTACGCCGCAGGTGTTTCTGTTTGTTCTGGAGCCGGACAGGTAAGCAGGTAAAGGGCGGAAGGCCATGGGGAGGGTGGCGCGCCGGCCCCTCTGCCCCCTGTGCCGCCATGTGGACCCCAGGCAGACCCGTGGGCCTTTGCTTCTCTCATCTTTTGGTTCCTCTGAAGACTGAACGTCTGAACGGAGCCTGTATCTCGCTCGAGACTCCTGAGTGCCTTGCTGTCGGCAGGCCTGTCTGCTGCGGCCTCCTCTCCGAGGCTTCCTGGAGCTGCCTCCTCCCTGCGGACCGCTGGCTGGCAAGCCCACATGCCGCTTCTCTCTGTTGTCTCCCCCTGGCTGTGTCTTTCCCGCTGCTGGCTCACTGCTTTGCTGTCATCTGAATGGAAGAGACACGCAGAGAAAGAGCAGAGCGCTCGGGCGGCTGGAGGTGCTGGGGACTGAACCCGGGACCCTGGAGTCTTGGGCAGGACGGTCTTTGGACTTCTCCAGCGCCTGTTAATTTAGTTCTATTGAGGAAATGTTGTTTTACAAGACTATGGTGGTCACGGGGTAATTCTTCATACCTCTCCCTTGGCTCTCATTCACCAAAGCCTAGTGTGCGCTGCTGCTCTCTCCCTCTCCCCCTCCCCCTCCCCCTCCCCCCCTCCCCCTCCCCCTCCCCCTCCCCCTCCCCCTCTCCCTCTCCCTCTCCCTCTCCCTCTCCCTCTTCCTCCCCCTTTCTCCCTCTCTCCCTCTCCCTCTCTCCCTCTCCCTCTTGCTTCCTTTCTCTGCACTCATCCTTTTCTCACACCTCATTGTTTCCTTATAAAATGACTGAATATCTTATGAGTCAGCACACTTCTAAAATACATGAAACAATAGTTCATTTTTATGGCATTTCACATTGTAGAGAACTGAAAAGTTGGGTCACTTTGCCCATGGCCACTTATCTATCTGGTCAGTGATAGAACTGTGATAGCAACTCCAGCATTTTAGACTACAGACCAGGGGCTTGAACCCAGGTCCTTGTGCACTGCAATGTGTGCGTTCAGCCAGGTGCGTCACTGCCCGCCTTGTCATATACCTTCTACCTAGAAGCTCGCTGATTTGCTGTATTTGGCTGCTGGTTGTGTTGCTCAGTGGAGAGCTTCCCCCATGCTTCCACATCACTTCTGACATCTGTCTGTCCTCCTTGCTGACCAAATCTCAGCCTCGGTCTCAGATCCCCCGGCCAAGCCCCTCACATTGTCACCCTGCTCACCTGCCACCCCTGCCCTGCTCACAGCTCGCGGTCACAGAAACCAGAGGTCCCGCTCTGAATCGTCTGCTGTGAACATGGGAACTCCCTTAGGAGAGATTCTGAGCCAGGCTCCCTGTCGATCACGGTGGCTGTGTGCTCACACCTGCCTTCTCCCCAGTCCCCGCACACAAGCCACAGTGCTCAAACCCTTCCATCCTCACTTCCTTCCATCACATGGAGCTGTGGTCACCCTCTTCCCTCCATCCTTCCTTCCTTCCTTCCTCCCTCCCTCCCTCCCTCCCTCCCTCCCTCCCTAACTTCTTTACATTTCTAGTTGTCATTGAGGTCTCACGGGAAGGAGAGGAGAAAGCATCACAGCACCAAAGCTCCCTCCAGTAGTGAGGTAGGGTTTGAACTTCGTCTAAAAGTAATTACAATATTTAGGTGAACTACTTGCTCGCTCTCTCTCTTCCTTGCCTTTCCTTTCCTTTGCTGACTGGCTGACTCCTTCCCACCTTCCCACTCGTGGAAGATTTTAAAATTTTATTATTATTATTATTATTATTTTACCAGAGGACTGCTCAGCTCTGGCTTATGGTGGTGCAGCCGATTGAACCTGGGGCTTTGGACACTCAGGCATGAGAGTCTCTTTGTAGAACCATTGTGCTATCTACCCCCACCCCCTTAGAAGATTTTTCCCCCCCTTTAACCTTAGATAGACACACAGGGAGAGAGAGAGGTAGGAATTAAGAGGAGGGCAAGCGTGAGATGTGCACACCTGGGTGTGGTGCATCTGCTGAAGTGCACACGTCACCATGTGCGAAGACCCAGGTTTGAGTCCCTGCTCCCACCTGTGTGGGGGAAGCTTCAAGAGTGGCCAAGCAGGGCTGCAGGCGTCTGTATTTCTGTCTCCCTCAGTTCTTTCCATTTCTTTCTGTCCTATCAAATACAAAATATAAAGGAAAAAAAAACACCAGGAGTGGTGGACTTGAAGTGCCGGCACCAATTGCCACTGTAACCTTGGTGGCAATAAAAAATAAGAAACATAAAAATAAGAGTGAGAGACATTACAACAGCATAGCACTTCCCCTGGGCAGGCCAGGGGTTGGCAGCGGCAAGGCTGACACCCCAGCAGGTGAGCTCTATCCAGTCCCCATTTTTTTATAATGTCTTATTTCCTTATGTCTTTTTTGGAGAGAGACGGGAAAACTGAGAGAGAAGGGGAAGATGGGAGGGGAGACACCCACCACTCTGCTTGACCTTTTGTGAAACTTCCTCCCTCTCGGTGGGCCTGGGGCTTTGAACCTGGGTCCCTGTGCAGCACATGTGTGTGTGCGGCCGGGTGTGCTGCCACGTGGCTCCTATGCTGCGTCTCTTTTGTATAGATCACGATAGACCGAAGTTCCTGCTGTTATGTTAGTTGTTCATTTTGTTCGCCTTTGATGCTGAGAACAGAAACCAGGGCCTCACACGTGCGGACCAGGTGCTTGCCCACCGAATACATTCCCAGTCTGCAGACCTGGAGTTTTAAATTCCAACATTTTTAGAATGGAATGGGACATATGTCAGGTGATCTGAATATTTAAAAATCAGAATAATAAATTTTACTCCAGATTTGTATTTTAACACGCAACAATAATTAAGGTGAAAAAGACAGTAGGTCTAAGCTGAAGAATTTAGCAAGTGGTATTTTCGTGATTAAGACGACAGAACGTCACTGGGTGAAGTGAGACCCATTTGAAGATGTTGTTTGTTCCAGAGTCACCCGGCTAGATAGTGAGCACAATTTGAAGTGCTTTTCAGGTTTACTATTTCTAGTTTAACATTCCTTCCGCTATGCTTCTGATTGTTTGGGTCTTTATTATGAGACACTTTAATGGACTACTTCATGATTTTCTCTTAAAGTCAACTTGCAAAGGCTGTCTATGCTCTTGCTTCCCTGGGGTGAAGTTATGTGAGTAGAGAGACTGGAGCAGAACACACACTCACACACTCACACACTCACACCCTCATACTCTCTCTCTCTCTCTCCCACACACACACACACACACACACACACACACACACACACTCACACTCTCATACACACATACACTCACACTCTCACAAACACACACTTTCATACACACACTCTCACAAACTCACACACACACTCACACACACATTCACACATACTCACACATATGCACTCTCACACACACAGACTTACATAGACACGCTCTCACACACACTCACATACAGACTCACTCACATACACACACACACTCATACACACACTCACACACACATACACATACACACACACACTCACACTCTCTCACTCACAAACACACACTTTCATACACACACTCTCACAAACTCACACACACACTCACACACACATTCACACATACTCACACATATGCACACTCACACACACAGACTCACATAGACACGCTCTCACACACACTCACATACAGACTCACTCACATACACACACACACTCATACACACACACACACACACACACACACACACACCCGGGTAGGACTTTCAGGGAATAAAAGAAGGCATGACTGATGATTGCATTAAGCTGCCTGGTGCAAATGGGGAAATTGCTTGACGTATGGCGTGTGAGTGGGTGTCATGACTCACAAGTATTTTCTGAGTTGTTGTCTTTGTTTCTCTCTAAATATTTTCAAAGCGTATGCCAATTTGATCTTACCACGTAAAGAGGTAAAAAGGTAAAATTTATTTTCTTCCCCATAATGGTTGTCTGGCTAATTTTATAGTTCCTTTGAGGGCGTCAGGAAATAGAGCCCTATCCTTCTGATTGGCTGAATTAAGGAATTGATTCAACAGATCCTATTGCTGCCTACGTAGCAGGCATTGTTGGAGGAGGAAGAAATGATAATGAAGAAAACACAGCCAGACAGGTTTCTCTTCAGACCTGATTCAGGAAGGAACGTGACTGAACTCAACCGCGGAGTCAGCGAGCTTTTGTGTGTGTGGCCGACTCCTGTAACTGAGCTAGAGCTGGTCCCCGGGACCCGTGGTCAGGCAGGTCCCTGACTCAAACCGTATGCCTGGAGCGGCAGATTGGGATGTGGTCGGAGACACGGTGGGAATGGTGACACGGACGGTGACACGGACATTTCTCTGTGTGAGAGTGTCTGAGGCGTGTGAAAACTGCTCCTACGACCTTGGGCTCTGTGGTTCTGCAGTAGGATCCTGTGGGCTGATTTACTTCAAGCAAGTAAACTCTTGTCTAGCCCAAGGGGAACATTTTGCCAATTTTACAGCTGGATAGTTCCTTTTTTAAAAAGTGCATTAGTAGTTATTTCAGCATTAAGATTCCCCATAAATTAAATTGGTTTCCAGCCGAGTTAAGAATTTTACCAAAAGGCTAGAACCCCACTAATTGCTATATCGAGTTTAAGTCAACCTGCATCCTCTCTGTAAATAACCTAGGTGGTGATATCAACTAAGCCACCAGGAGGTTAACTATTTGCTCAAGGTCACAGTATGCGACAGAGATGAAATTGATTCTAAAACCTTGACTCCTAGTTTCTGAGCTCACAATGGTCTCTTGCCTCATGCGTAGCTACACCCATCTGGATGGCATAGTTATAAACAGAGCACATGCCTACAGATCTACGACTAAGAGTCTGTTTCTAGAATCTGTTTCTCTGACCTCTCCATCACCTCACCATGAATGCAGTGGTAGCAGTGTTGGGCCTTTAAGCCAGTGAGATCTAGCGGGTCGCTATCTTTGCAAAGATTTTCAAGAATAGAAGATCCCTGACAGATGAGTAGATTTGAGATAAAACCTCTTTTACATCCCCAAGTTTATCTAAGTGTTTGCTTATTTACCAGAGCGCTGCTTAATTCTAAATTATGGTAGTTCAGGAGAACTGAGCCCGGGACTCCAGAGCCTTGGGCTGGCCAGTCTTCTGCACGGCTATGAAGCTGTTTCCCTGGCTTACACTTGCCAGCTGTGGTGGTCTGAGGGATTTAGCCTGGGACTTCTGAACCTTTCACGCCTATGTCATTTGCATTGGCACAATGCTGTCTCCCCCATCCTAATGAACTGTTTGTGGTAGAAAAAGGTCTTATTCTCCTCTCAGCAAGAGTGTGGCCTGTGAGCAATTTTTCTGGGACAAAACTCCCGACAGTTGCTTTTTGCTGGGTGTCTTCCTCTGCCAATGAGTGAAGCCAACAGCGACAGTGGCGGAGAGATGGTGTAGCAGCCTGAGCTCTGGACTCAGAAGTGTGAAGTACCTTGTTTGATCCCCAGCACTGTCTGTGCCAGGCAGTGATCTGGTTCTGTTTCTCTCACTCATAAATAAAATGAGAGAGAGAGGCCAATTGTGAATTACTGCGATAACACTCTAGCCACCATGTCACTACCTGAATGTCCTTAGTGCCTTGTATTTGTTTAACCAGAGCACTGCTCCCTCTGGCTCACTGAGGTGCTAAAGACTGGATCTGGGATCTTTGGCGCCTCTGGCACTGAAGTCCTTTGTGTCACCATTAGGTCACCTCCCTGGCCTTTAGGCATCTGCATTTAAATACCTTTTTAAAAAAAACATTGAATTTAAATGTGTTATTATTATTATTATTTAAAATTTTATACTATCTTTATTTATTGGATAGAGATAGCTGGAAATTGGAAGGGAAGTGGGTGATATCTGTAAGAGCCACCTGTAACACTGCTTCACTGCTTGCAAACTTTCCCCCTGCAGGTAGGGACCGGGGACTTGAACCCAGGTCCTGGTACATTGTAACATGAGCACTCAACCAGATGCACCACCACCTGGCCCCCCATTTAAGTGCCTTTGCATTTAAATGCATTCAGGTAAAAGAGAAACTAAACTAAAATTCTCAATTATTTCTCTAAGTGAAAAAAAAAAGAAAGATGAAAGGTCTTAAATACATATTTGCAACTTACTCTGATAAGATCCTTTTCTTCCAATTACTCTCAACACCTTTTTATTTAATAAAATGCAAATAGGTGTAAAGTAGCAATAGGCAAAAACTGCACAGAGACCTTAGCTTCTAAAGAAAGTCTGCAGGGCCAGGTGAGGGTGTGTCCATCACGCCCGCATGTCGCCATGTGCAGGACCCTGCTTTCCAGCCCTGGGCTCCTGCAGGGGAAGCTTCCCAGTGCGGGAGCAATGCTGCAGATGGTTTTCACCCCTCTGTCTCCACCTTCCGGCTCTCAATTTCTGTCTGAAAGGAAGGGAGGGAGGAAGGAAGGAAGGAATGCTTGTTTAAAAAACAAAGCAAAACAGAGCTTTGGATTAATTATTCAGGCAGCAAGCCTCAGCAGTAACAATGTTGGCAATAATAATAATAAATAAACAAATAATGTGGTCTAGGTGGTGGTGCAGTGGATAGGGCACTGGACTCTCAAGCATGAAGCCCGTAGTTCAAACCCCGGCGGCACATATACCGGAGTGATGACTGGCTCTCTCTCTCTCTCCCTATCATTTCTTATGAATGAAAAAAAATCTTTAGAAAAATAAATAAAAAGAAAGAAAAAGAAAAAGGGAAAAGAGGAAAGTGGTGTGTGTGTGCTCATTTCAGTGGGCCCCTGCCTGGTGCCCCTGGCCCCCACAAACGCTGATATTTCTGTGAGTTATCTAGAGCATACACATCACGGATACCTTCAAGAATTACATCAAAACTGACATTCAGTTCCCAAACAGGAGAGACCTCTTGTGCAGACCCACGATAATGGCCATTGTCCGCTCTTAGAAGGAAAATTGCTGAGTGATCCTGACCTTTTAGTCATCTTTGAAGACCGGCCTAAAGTTATTCTTTACTAAAATACGCTACGAACCGTGTCCTGAACAGACCTTTCATCAAGGGTCCACATGCCTGTCTACTTGGCTATCAGGATATCCTAGAGAAAGTTCAACTCTGCCTTCTGATTCTTCCCAGTTATACATTTTAAGAAAGATTTTGTTTATTTTTAATTTGTAGTATTATGTAGAATTCTTTGATTTCTATAACAACAGAGAAAAATTGAGAAGGAAGAGGAAGACAGAGTGGGAGAGAGACAGACCCCTGCAGTCCTACTTCATAGCTGGAGAAGCCCCTCCTGCAGGTGGGGGCCAGGGCCTGGGCCAAGGTCTCTGCTCCTAGTGCTGTGAGTGCCCTGCTGGGGAGCCACTGCCAGGGCCCTGCTTTCTATGCTTTTTAAGGGTTGTAGAATTTAGATATTTGACTTCTTCTTTTTAAAAAATATTTATTTGTTTTTCCTTTTGTTGCCCTTGTTGTTTTATTGTTGTAGCTATTGTTGTTATTGAAGTCATTGTTGTTGGATAGGACAGAGAGAAATGGAGAGAGGAGGGGAAGACAGAAAGGGGGGAGAGAAGGACAGACACCTGCAGACCTGCTTCACCGCCTGTGAAGCGACTCCCCTGCAGGTGGGAAGCCGGGGGCTCGAACCGGGATCCTTACGCCGGTCCTTGTGCTTTGTGCCACGTGCGTTTAACCCGCTGCGCCCCCGCCCGGCTCCTGATATTTGACTTTCTAAACAAATTTTTACTTATTCATCCATTTTAGTTGTTAAGGCAGAGAGAAATAAAGAGGGAGGAAGGATAGAAGGGGGAGAGACAGAGAGACAGACACCTGCAGCCCTGCTTCTCTGCTCATAAAGCTTTCCCCCTGCAAATGGGGACTGGGGGCTTGAACCCTGGTCCTTGAACATTGGAAATGTGCACCTAAATACATGCTCTACCGCCCAGCCCCAAATCTATGACTTACAAAAGCTTTAAAAAGTTTTTTATTTATTTTTAAGCTGCTCTATCAGGATATGACACGGTCTTTCTCTTAGTAAACAAACCAAGAAACAGATATTTCATTATTCAATATTATTTGTGAAAACAAACCAAAACAAACAAAAAGCCTCAGAAATTCTGTGTGGAGGCTCAGGGCTCAGCTCAGATGCCTCGGCAGCTCTGGGCTTCATTCCCAGAAACGGAGTCACAGCTACTGTGACTCCTGGGGGATCCGCGTCTCTTCATCTAAGCCTCTGCTCAAGCTCTAAATGTCTTTGACACTTGGTACAGAGTCTCAGGTCTCCTTACGCAGTTAGAATCTGATTTCTTTTTCCTTCCAGAGCACTGCTCAGCTCTTAGTGGTGTGGGGGATTGAATCTGGGACCTTGGAGCCTCAGGCATGAGAGTCTCTTTGCGTGAACTTGATACCATCCGCCCTGGCCTAGAGTCTACTCTCTGAGGCAAGTTATTTTTACATTACTCAAAGCTACTTCTTGGCACATCATTTAGATTTAATAATTGCTTTGAGGAGGTGAGAGATAGAAAGATGAAAAAAAGAAAAGGAATTTATGCCCAAGACAGACCTCCACGGGTTAGGTCCCTGGATGTGTGTAAGTGCTATAAAAAGAGCAGGAAACAGCTCGTGTCGTAGCTGAACAAGTCAAGATGGAACACCATGGTTTGAGCCAAAGCCAGAGGTCGCACTGTTTCGACCATGTTGCATAACTGTGAAGTGATTTCAGGCCGGAGCAGGGCTGTCTACACAAGGTCTGCAGGCCAGTCTACACTCACGGCGATGTTTCTTCTGCGCTCACGTGTCCGTAGGCAAGTCTGAACCCACTGACCCTCGGCGTGTTCAGAAGTCTGCCAGCACCAACCAGCTGCAGAGGGGCAGGGAAGGCCGGTGTGCGTGTCTCTTCTGAGTCGTGTTCCAAGGCTGGGGAGGAGTGTTCAGAGCCCAGGTGGAGAGAGGCTTTGCAGGACTTGCATCCCTGCAGAGTGAACTTCAGTGTCCAGCTGGGCCAGATCAACCCCACAGGGACATTCCCCAGGGTGGGATCGTGGAGAAGCGGCCGTCTGTCCCCACAGGCTGCAGTTCTCAGTGACTTGCTGCTGGCCACTCCCAGGAAGCCCAGATCCCACTGGAGCTGGAAGCACCAGCAGCTGGAGCTAGCCAAGATTAGACACAGGTGTGCTGACAGCCCCTTTGACCTGGACAGTACGTACGTGCGACCAGGCTCAGAAGTACAGGCAGTCTGGGGTGCTGGTGGCTTGCCTTCCAGAGAGCTGTCTGCTCCACGCTGAGAACAGCAGTGCTGGGGCCACGTCAGGCATTGCACCAAAGTAAAGGACTCCGGGGAAGAAAGGATGGAGAGAGATGGAGGGGATGAAGGGATGAGGTGTTGCTCATGATTTCTCCTTTGGCTAATTCTGCTTATAAAGACCCCTCCTGTTGCTATCCATGTGGGTCGTCACGCCAGGTCCCCTGCATGGCTTGACGCTGTGGTCTATTTACACAATCACTGTTTTGCCTGAGACCTGCCCTGCCTGCAGGGCACTGGTTTAATCCCCACTAGTTAGATGGAAGCTTGCTACTTTCACACTCTTTTCTCCTCTCCACCCCTATCCTACCCATTTCCGTTTTCCGGCCTGGCACTTCCACTTCGGAAGGTATAAAGGCAGTTTTTTTTCTGCTCAATAAAGGCAGAGTTGCACTGCGTTCCCACTCAGCCAAGAGTTCCTGGTTCCTCTCCTGCGTTGCTGAGTAAGCAGCAGCCTACGTTGGCTCTGGCCGAGTTCTCTCCAACCCAGAGAGCACATGTCTGGGAAGAAACACCCTCAGCCTAGCCTGGCAATGAGGGGATGAGGAGATGGAAGGGATGGCGGGGGGGAGGAGATGGTGAGATGATGGGATGGAGAGAATGGAGGGGGAGGGGTTCGGATGAGGGGATGGAGGGGGATGGAGGGGCCCAGGGATGCAGGTACAGGCTGGCAGAAAAACCCCTACATGGGGGATGAGAGTGTCTGGCGGACTGCTGTCATGGGGAGAGGAAGCCGTGAGTCCTGTGCCAACATCTGTCTGTCAGCCATCAGTCTTCCCAGCTCAGCAAAGTGTGATGGACAGAAAGAGTCTTATCCCTCCATCTGAGTGATACTTGAATTTTGCCCATGAACTCTGCACCCCAGCGTGCTTCAGATGAAGAACCTTGAGGAGCTGAGTCTGAGACAAAGCTGAGCCAAATAAACAATTTTGGACTCAGACACTGCTCTCCTCTGACGGCGACACTTCTCGCCTGATCCTGCTCTGGTGGCATGAGCACTTCCCTAGGGGAATCTCAGGCTTCCTGCAAACAGTTCTCTGGAGCCTAAGCTGCCAGTTCTCCAGACCTCCCTGTGGCTTTCTGGACCCTGGTAGTATGTGCAACCCAGGAGGCCCCCAAGGCATCTGTGTCTTGCTTTGAGTTGCCATATCAGAATCCCCGGGCGAGCAAACAGCAGCTTACTGCTCACAGTTCTGGCGGCTGGGCAGTCCCAGGACTACGGTGCCAGCAGGCTTGGTAGGAACCCGCTTCCTGGTCTGAGAAGGTGGTGTTCCCACTGCAGCCTCACGGGGTGAGAGGGGAGAGCACCCCGGGGTGACTTCTCTGCAGACCCTGATCTGACTCTGTGCTTTTTGCACAGAACCTCAGTAGCCCCCAAATATCCCACCTCTTAATGCCGTCACATTAGGGATTAGAATTTCAACATCTGAATTTTGTCTGCAGCAGAACCATCTCTTCTGTACCAGCAAGCTCTTGGAGTCTACTTATTATTGTCTCTAAGTTAATGTAACACAAGCACTTGGAACTCTAAGATTTCCCCCCAGATCCAAGAGAATTAGTTTAGGGAAACGTCAAGGTTCTGTGAATATGACATAATATGTGGCCAAAAATGTAAGAAGAGAAAGTGATGACATGGCCAATGTGGAAAGCATGGTGAAACAGAAAAATTGTTAAAGGAATCACATCTTAAATACAGCGGGGGGTGGGGGGGGCAGTGTCACAGCTAGTGGAGTGGACACATTAGACGAGGCTTCCAGTCCCCAAGTACAGCTGGGGGCATCTTCACAAGTAAGTGCTGGAGCAAGGATGCAGGTGTCTCTCTGTCTCTGTCAATCTCTGTCTTTCCCACCTCTCCCAATTTCTCTCTATCTCTACCGAAATGAAAGAAAATAAGAATAAAGCAAAATAAAGGGAAAAACGGCCACTAGGAGAAGCAGCGCCGGGTCCCAATGAAAACCCTGTGGTAAAGAAAAAGAGGAAAAAGAGATGCATGTAGATTGGCAGAGTTCTTACAGGGCTTGTCTTCTGTGAGCGCGACTTCTGAGATCAGGGTCAGAACATCAATTCAGATGATGAGAGGAAAAGAACTGTCTCTGACATGTTAAATCATAAAGGAAACTAGCTGTGGCGTCATGGAGAAGATGACGCGCTTCCTTGTATCAGCCTCTTTCGACATCCCCCCTCAAGGTCATCATCCTTCAGCGGAGATAAACGCCACTAAGAACTTGTCAGCCCTTCCTGAGACAGGAACAAGGATCTGCCTCTCTACTGGCTCCAGGAGACAGATTGGACCCAGCATCCTTCCACAAGGCAGTCACGAGTCTAAACAAGATGAAGTGGCAGTCTGTCGGAGTGTGTTCTGAGGTGACAAGCAGGCTTGCAGGGGTGTTTCTTCATTATTCTGCAAACAAGACACTAGAGAGCTCGGCAGTGGAAGAAAGAAAAAACAAAGCAAGTGCTGTGCTGAGGTTAGAAGCTCGGGACGCAGTGACTTGAAAAGGGACAGACAACACATTAGGACAGAGAGTTTTCTCTTGCCTGAAGGGTAAGAAGCTTATTCTAAATGACAGAAAAGAAAGCCAGGGGCTAGGTGGTGGCGCACGTGGTTGAGCGCACGTTACAATGTGCAAGGACCAAGGTTCAAGGCTCCAGTCCCCACCTGCAGGGGGAGGGCTTTGCGAGTGGTGAGGCAGGGCTGCAGGTGTCTCTCTGTCTCTCTCACACACTATCTCCCCTTCCTCTCAACTTCTGGCTATCTCTATCCAATAAATAAATAAAGATAAAAACATAACAAAGGACACATTAAAAAAAGAAAAGAAAAGAAAGCCAGAAAGGGGGGCGGAGAAAGGGAGGGAGAGGGAGAACGGAACAATGTACATCTTAGACATTTATCTAAAATGTTCAGAGAATGAACTAGGCTTTAAACTATTTTAAGGTTATAATCAGGTTTTTTTTTTTTTTTTAAATGTAATACAATGCTACAATTAGCTTGGCAGAGAGTGAACTAGGAAGCTCCTTAAGCATAATAGATGGTTAGGACAGTAAAGGTTTTGAAATATTATCTGGTCTAGTTATTTCTTTTAAGAGAGGAGGAAGTTGAGACCCAGAAAGCATAAATTAACTTACTTAGAATAACAGGTTAGGGCCAACCCTGATGGTTTTACTCATAATTGCAAATGTTGTGTGTGTGTGTGAGAGAGACAGAGAGAAAGAGAGAGAGAGGGAGGGGGGAGAGGGAGAGAGGGAGAAAGGGAGAGGGAGAGAGAGAAGTGGGAGGAGAGAGAGAGAGAGAGAGAGAGAGAGAGAGAGAGAGAGAGATCTGGTCTCCTATCAAGGAGTGGCTACCATTTTCTCTGCTTAAACTTCCTCTGCTGAGTAGTGACTTTGGTGGGTGTCTTCTGAGAGCCGCCTGTGTTCTGTGTAGAAGGACACTTTGCTTTCTCTCTCTCTGTAACTATTATTTATTTTATCTTAATCTCCGCTTGAATGCTTAATGAACAGGATTTTTTTCCTTTTCTTTCTTAATGCAAGGCTTTTGACAAGAAGTAGCAGGAGGCACAGAACTGCACTGAGCCCCTAGACTCCTCTGCTCTGTTGTGCTCACTGTCGGGTGGCCCAGCACCAGTGCCTTGGCCAGATGGCAGACATCAGTGATGTAAAACTGATGTGGCTTGGCCTGTGAGTAGCCTTATCACTTCCAGTGGGTGCAAAGAGAAGTAAAGAGCTACAGCTGTAGCTCTCTCTCTCTCTCTCTCTCTCTCTCACTTTGGTCTCTAAAGGAGTCAAGATTATAGGCAGGAATGTTTCAGCGGTTGGTGCAGGAGTGAATGATGAAAAACCCCTTTCCTGCTCTCTGCTCTTCTTGAATGCGCCACTTTGCCATGTGGTTATGGACAAGCTACTGAATAGTTTTTTTTTTTTTCTTTTCTTACCAGAGCACTGCTCAGCTCTGGATTATGGTGATATGGGGGATTGAACCTGGGACTTTGAAGTCGCAGGCATAAGAGTCTCTTTGCATAACCATTATGCTATCTACCCCTACCTGCTACTAAGTATCTTTAAACATTTTTTTCTTTATTGGGGGATTAATGGTTTACAGTAAAATACAATACAATAAAATACAACAGTTTGTACGTGCATAACATTTCCCAGTTTCCCGCATGACAATTCAGCCCTGACTAGGTCCTCCTCTGCCATCAGGTTCCAGGACCTGACCCCTCCCCCCACCCCAGAGTCCTTGACTTTGACAATTCACCAACTCCAGGGCAGGTTCTGCTTGGTGTTTTCTCCTCTGGTCTTATTTCTCAGCTTCTGCCTGTGTGTGAGATCACCCCATCTTCATCCTTCTCTTTCTGGCTGGTCTCACTTCACATGATTCCTTCAAGCTCCATTGAAGTTGAGGTGAGGACGGTGAATTCATCATTCTTCACAGCTGAGTAGTATTCCATTGTGTGTACAGACCACGACTTGCTCAGCCACTCATCTGTTGTTGGACACCTGGGTTGCTTCCAGGTTTGGGCTATTACAAACTGTGCTGCTATGAACACAGGTGTACACAGATCTTTTTGAATGGGTGTGTTGGGTTCCTTAGGATCTATCCCCAGGAGAGGAATTGCAGGGTCATAGGGAAGGTTCACTTCTAGCCGTCTGAGAGTCTCCAGGCTGCTCTGCACAGGGGTTGGACCCATTGACATTCCCACCAGCAGTGCAGGAGGGTCCTTTGTCCCCACAACCTCTCCCGCACTTGTAGTTACTGTCCTTTCTGACACATGACAGTCTCATAGGGGTGAAGTGGTATCTCACTGTTGTCTTTTATTTGAATTTGTCTGACAGTCAATAATTTGGGACAGTTTTTCATGTGTCAGTTGGCCATTTGGATCTCTTCTGTGGAGAATATTTTGTTTCTATCCTCTCCCCATTTTTGAATGGGGTCATTTGTTTTCTTGCTGCTGAGTTTGGTTGTTTTGGAAATTCTAATGGGTAGCCAGGACTGAGACAATGAGAACATAGCTGGCTTGGTGTTGTTTTCGACAGGCTGGCTTCACGGGTAGGTAACAGACAACCCGGGACTCATGGTTGAGCTGTAGGCAGTATCTCTTTATTCATGCAGGAAGCAGTGCAATCTATACCAAGCTAAGCTAAAACTAACAACTACAAACAATCTTGTCCTTATAAATATACTAGCCCAGTAGGGTGTGACACAGAGAGGGTGACGCAGAGAGGGTGGAGAGAAAAGTGACTGGTAAAAATTAGGGTATGACAAGGAGAGGGGGCGGAGCAGGCGAGAATTCTATCACTGAACCACCAATGCCCTGGAGGGAGGGTGGTGCTTGTTAACAGCGGTTATGTAAATAGAATGAAGTGGTTATGTAAATAGAATAGTGTTAAGCAGGGGGGATTAAACCAATGAAACAGAAGGGGTTTTTAGAAGCATACCAACAGCTTGGGGGTGAAGGCTTCATAGACATATATTAAAGCAAAGGCTTTATAGGCATATATTAAAGCAAACCATCCTATATTTCAGATATATTTCTGATCATGGAAAACAAAGTGAAGTCGACATTAATGACTCACTTTTCTAGTTCAGTGTTTTCACTCAGGGCTAGACAGCTGATTCCTGAAGAGTTTTTTTTCCTACATGGAGTCCTCAGAGGAAGGCTACATAGCAAACACACCTTCCAGTGGGAATGGCAAGGAGTCACTATTCTTGGACTTTTATTCATTTCTGCTGAGCACGCTGGCCCGTGATAAATATCCAGTGTGGTTCTTCTAAAGGCTTTGCCACTAAGGACTCTGTGAAATAGCTTCGATCTAGATACTGTGCCGGTGGCAGCAGGACAATGTCTCTTCTGTTTCATCTGCCATGTCTCCAGGTCCCCTTTGAGGAAAGATTCTTCTTCACAGAACCAGCTGTACCCTATGCAGAATCAATTATTTGCAAAGATGTTCAGAGGCCTTACAAGCAGAAGAGACTCAACAAAGACCTCCTCTCAACACTACCTCACACGGAAACATACATTCAAGAACCCTTAATTTTTTTTGCTTCTTGAGAGTAATGTTATTCTAAAAAAGATTTATTTGTCTGATAGAAAAGGAGCGGAGAGCCGGTTCATGACTCTTAGATCACTTGTGCTGAAGATTAAGCTCAGGGTCTCATGCTTGAGAATCCAATTCTTTGTCCACTGCTCCAAAAGTGGTAGTTTAATTAATTAATTAATTAATTTAAGCATAAGCTCAGCTCTGGTGGGGCCGCAGATTGAACCTGGGGTCTCAGATGTACGAATATGAAAGTTGTTTGCATAACCACTGTGCTGTCTCCCACACCAGCTAAGGCATAAATTTTTGTTTCTTTATTAATTATTTAATATTGATTTACAAGATTGTAAGTGTTATAATTGCAATAGGGGTGTGATTCCATACAGTTCCTACTACCAGAGTTCCCTGTCCCATCCCCTCCACTGAAAGCTTCCCTGTTCTTTATCCCTCTGGGAGGTTGGGCCAAAGATCTCTATGGGGAGCAGCAGGTGGGAGTTCTGGCTTCTGGAATTGCTTCTCCACTGGACATGGGTGTTGGAAGGTGGATCCACACCCCCAGCCTGTGTCTGTCTGTCCCTAGTGGGGCAGGGCTCTGGGGAAGGGAGGCTCTAGGACACATGGGTGAGGGCGTCTGCCCAGGGAAGACAGGATGTTGTCATGGTACCTTCTGGAACCTGGCGACTGAAATGCAGAATGAAAAACAGTACAATATATTTAATAAACAGAAGCCATGAAATAGGAATAGAGCAGATGAAATAGGGGCTTTAGTGTATAAGCAAGCTAGGAAGTCTATTTTAGCAATGTTCCCAGTGCCTCTCTTAATAATCTTTGCTTGAGCGTAATAGTTAGTATAGGGGTGGACCAGGAATCTTGTCTGGGAAGATGCTGTCAGAGTTGAGAGTGGAACCAGGAAGTGGATTAAGGCAGAGAGCTGCTCGAAAAATTGAAGAAGATACATAAATGCAACTAACTGTTGGCCACAATGATCCAGCTCAGCTTTTTTTTTTTTCTAATGTGTCAGTTTTTAGGGGAGCATTTCAGAAAATAAATCTTTTGGGGGTATAGCTCAGTGGTAGAGCATTTGACTGCAGAAAATAAATCTTTTAATATTCTTTTCACTATCAGCTGATTTTCATATGTCTTTGTAACGCATAACCACTGCACTATGAAATATAGTGACAGTGTTGAGAAGAATCCAAACCAAAGTGAGCGGAGCTGCAGGACGGAGAGCAGGTGAACTGATGTGCTTGATGCCGAGTCTGCTGCCTTCTCTATTATCCATCTCCGGGAGGGGTGGAAATTGTGAGGTGTGCAAACTGGCGTCATCTGGGAGAATCTATCATGCTTGTGACAGCGACCTTACATCTGTTAGCGTGTGAGCCTTGCTCTCCCTTTATGAATGGTGTGTAAACACATTCATTAGAATTTTCTAAAACCAGTTTCTACATTTGACCTTACATGGTGTTGGGGGCTAGTGACTTGTTTCTGTAATCTTTCTTTGTGTTGGTTCTGAAACAAGGGTCTTATAATCTTATAGCTAAAAACAGCCTTTAGGGAGCCAGGTGGGGGCACACCTGGTTAAGCGCTCACATCACAGTGCACAGGGACCTGGGTTCAAGGCCCTGGCTCCCACCTGCAGAGGGAAAGCTTCACGAGTGGGGAAGCAGGGTTGCGGGTGTCTTTCTGTCTGTCTCCCTCTCCCCCTGCTATCTCAATTTCTCTCTGCCTCTATCCAATAATAAATAAATAATACATATAAAAATAAATAAATCCTAAAAACAGCATTAAAATTATATTAGTATTGTATCATTGTATGATAGAAGTAACTAGCACCTAGTATGTCATAGGTTAACATACAAAAATCATACTCTTTGTATTCATCAACAACAAACAACATGAGTGAAAACCCCATTCATGTCTCTGCAAGGGAAGGGGCTGGAAAACAGGTCCAAGAGGTGAGGCAGTCTGGGCTACAGCTTGACGGAGCCAGGGGTCTCGATGGAGCCAGGGGTCATGATGGAGCCAGGGGTCATGATGGAGCCAGGGGTCATGATGGAGCCAGGGGTCTTGATGGAGCCAGGGGTCATGATGGAGCCAGGGTTCATGATGGAGCCAGGGGTCTCGATGGAGCCAGGGATCATGATGGAGCCAGGGGTCATGATGGAGCCAGGGGTCTCATTGGAGCCAGGGGTCATGATGGAGCCAGGGGTCATGATGGAGCCAGGGTCTCATTGGAGCCAGGAGTCATGGTGGAGCCCCGGTCATTATGGAGCCAGGGGTCTCATTGGAGCCAGATGTCTTTTTGGAGCCATGGGTCATGATGGAGCCAGGGGTCATGATGGAGCCAGGGGTCATGATGTAGCCAGGGGTCATTATGGAGCCAGGGGTCATGATGGAGTCAGGGGTCATGATGGAGCCAGGGGTCATGATGTAGCCAGGGTTCATTATGGAGCCAGGGGTCTCATTGGAGCTAGGGGTCATTATGGAGCCAGGGGTCATTTTGGAGCCAGGGGTCATGATGGAGCCTGGGGTCATTTTGGAGCCAGGGGTCATGATGGAGCCAGGGGTCTCTATGGAGCCAGGGGTCTCAATGGATCCAGGGGTCATGATGGAGCCAGGGGTCTCAATGGAGCCAAGGGTCATGATGGAGCCAGGGGTCTCGATGGAGCCAAGGGTCATGATGTAGCCAGGGGTCTCGATGGAGCCAGGGGTCTCGATGGAACCAGGGGACATGATGGAGCCAGGGGTCTCGATGGAACCAGGGGTCTCGGATGAGCCAGGGGTCTTGATGGAGCCAGGGGTCATGATGGAGCCAGGGGTCATGATGGAGCCAGGGGTCTCGATGGAGCCAGGGGTCATGATGGAGCCAGGGGTCTCGATGGAGCCAGGGGACATGATGGAGCCAGGGGTCTCGATGGAGCCAGGGGTCATGATGGAGCCAGGGGTCTCGATGGAGCCAGGGGACATGATGGAGCCAGGGGTCTCCATGGATCCAGGGGTCATGATGGAGCCAGGGGTTTCGATGGAGCCAGGGGACATGATGGAGCCAGGGGTCTCAATGGAGGCAGGGGACATGATGGAGTTGGTGTCTGCAGAAGGTGCTCTTGCTCTCTGTTTGGAAATTTGCTAAGAACAGAGGAATAGTAGTCTTCTGATGGCCACTGTGCAATCTGCACACATTTCTACTATTTATGTTGTAAGCTTCTCAATAGGGAAGGAAGCAAACATTCCTGGATGCTTCAAGGAAGGTTTTTGCTTAATTTTTGTGAGAATCAGCTACTTTAATCTTTTTTTTTTCAGTCTGAGGTTCACAAAGTGCATATCTAAGTGGATAATGTTCTACATGATTTTAAAAGACACTTTAGAAACTGTCAAGAGACAAGCAGAGTGCAAATAATCAAGGGGAGACGACACTTGAGGCAAAGAAAGAGGTGGGCAGGCACTTGCATCCCGTCCCAGTGTGTAGGCCGCTCCAGCGATGACTCCATTTCTCTTTGAGATCCTTCCAAGTCCCGTGGAGGGCAAGGATGGGAAAATAAAACAGCCCAAAACATAGCTATTACTTCACGGCTTGGGGGAGATGGCCGTGTCTTCAGGCAGCCACTCCCAAAACATAGCTATTACTTCACGGCTTGAGGGAGATGGCCGTGTCTTCAGGCAGCCACTTCCTGATGAGAATTTGATACCTGCCTTCACACAACGGCCAGGTCCTCCTTCGCCAGCACCTTCCCATCTCCTAACTTTCTAGTCCTAATTGATTTTTTTGTTTTTTTAACCTTCCAGCCTTTCTTTCTTTAAGTGCCGACTTCATTTGATAGAATAACACAAGGTTTGCTTGAAACAGCTCTGTGCTTAACTTTCAGGGGAGTCTAGTGCTGACTGTCTAAACATCTAGATACCTCTGGAAAAACTTCTGTTTTTTTAAATGATTTTTAAATTATCTTTAGTTATTTATTGGATAGAGACAACCATAAATGGAGAGGGAAGGGGGTAAGAGAGACACCTGTAACCCTGTTTCGCCACTCACACAACTTTCCCTCTGCAGGTGGGGACTAGGGGCTTGAACCTGGGTCCTTGTGCCCTGTCATGTGCTGGGTCTGACTGCTGAGTTGACCCCCAGAATAAGTTATGCCCCAGCACCATCACTATGTGTGCCACCAGGCTGGCCTCACTTTTCTCACCTCCTCTACTGTCTTTAGAGTTCAGCAATTATAGTAAAAACTCTGAGTCTTACTTTCTTTGTTTTATAATTTAATTTATTATTGGATAGAGACAGGGAGCTTGAGAGAAGGGGAGGAGACAGAGAGGGAGAGAGACAGAGAGACACCTGCAACCCTGCTGCATCCCTCACAAAGCTTTCCCCCAGCAGGTGGGGCCAGGGGACTTGAACCTGGGTCCTTGAGCACTGTGGTGTGAGTGCTTAACCAGGTGTGCCACCACCAGGCCCCTCAATTTTATTTTCTTAAACCTCCCATCTTGAGTTTTTAATCATATATAGCATCAAAAATAAACTTTGGGGGAGTTGGGAGGTAGCATAACGGGTTAAGCACACACGGCACAAAGCACAAGGATCCTGGTTTGAGTCCCTGGCTCCCCACCTGCAGGGGAGTCGCTTCACAGGCGGTGAAGCAGGTCTGCAGGTGTCTGTCTTTCTCTCCCCCTCTCTGTCTTCCCCTCCTCTCTCCATTTCTCTCTGTCCTATCCAACAACAATGACATTAATAACAACAATAACTACAACAATAAAACAATAAGAGCAACAAAAGGGAATAAGTAAATAAATAAATACAAAAAAATAATAAACTTTGCTGATCACCCATAAGGCAAAAGGTATGTGGCTCCACTTCACTGGGGAGAGAATGTGTCTGGGGCAAGGAAAGATGTAAAGATTATTTCAGTGACATCACTTATTTCTAGGTTCTCCAAAGAAAAACGTTGAAATGTTTATACAATAAGGCATTGGCTCACGTAAGCATGAAAGCTGGCAGGCCTCAAGTCTGCGGTGTGGACTGGCAGGCCAGAGATTGTCTTGTGTCAAAGGAGTTTACTTCTGCTATGTCTCTAGTTTTGCTTGTGGACGCTGGTCTTTTTTGTTCTCCATAATCTAAGTTAATCTCTTCCAAAAATATCCTGCAAGTTAATACATAAAATGAACCATTACACGTGATTCTATTCAGAATCCCCGTAGTACAGTGACTAAAACAGAGCCTTTCTGTGCGACACTCATACAAGCATATCTATTCTAAGGAAATGAAAAACAGTGCCTTGTGGATTAAGATGATCTGGACTTGAATCCTAGTGATCCTTAGTAACTGTGCAATTTGGAAAAATATTTGAGGTGTCAGGGGATGTCACACATCAGCACACTCAAGGACTGGGGTTCAAACCCCTTCATCTCCCACCTGCAGGGGCAACTTCAGGAGTGGTGAAGTAGAGTTGTAGGCGCCTCTTTGTATCTCTCCCTCTCCATTTCTCTCTGCCTCTATCAAGAGAAGCAGAAGGAGAAGAAGGAGTAGGAAGAGGAGGAGGAGAAGAAGAAGGGGAAAAAAAAAGGCCACTAAGAGCAGTGTATTCTTAAATAAATAAATACATATTTTATACATGTCACAGAGCAGTGCTGTGCAACTGGAGGCAATGAGTCCTTCTCCCTACTTTTCCATGGGCATTTGATAATGTCTGAAAATAATTTTGATTGTTGTGACTGGGTTTGGAGGGACTTCTATTGGCATCTGATGGGTAGATACCAGCAGTGCTGCTAAACACGCTGCAATGCACTGGTCAGATTCTTACAGTTGAGAATCATTCGACCTAAAATATCAGTAGTACTGAGGTGGTAAAACCTAGTCCCAGAAGCCAGAATATAATATATGTTCTAATACGTAATATGTTCTGGCGACTAAGCCAGCACATAATAAACCAGAGAGCTGGAGAAGAATGGAAACCAGCCAGGCCGGGAGGCAATGTGACCAGAGAAGCAGCGCCCACACTTCAAGAGCAAACCTGTGAGCTCATGATCCTGTGGTGTGTGCTGACTTACACATAAAATGTTGAGAACTGGTATTATAAGTTGCAGAAAAATGGAGTAGCGGGGCTGGGCAGTGGTCTCCTGACTGAGTGCACACATCACAAGGCACAAAGATCCAGGTTCAAGCCCCTGGCCTCCACCTGCAGGGGGAAAGCTTTGCCAGTGGTGAAGCGGGGCTGCCGGTGCCTCCCCCTCTACCTCTCACTCTCCTCTAACTTTTCTGTACTATCAAATAAAATTAATAGTTAAAAAAATAACTCCAGGGTTATCACTGGGGCTCGGTGGCTGGGCCTACACTATGAATCCACGGCTATTTATTATTTTTTATTTAATTTTTGGATAGGACAGAGACAAATGGAGAGAGGAGGAGAGACAGAGGGAAGAGAAAGACAGACACCTGCAGACCTTCCTCACCGCCTGTGAAGCGACTCCCCTGCAGGTGGGGGGCCAGGGGCTCGAACCGGGATCCTTACACCGGTCCTTGCATGTCCTACTATGTGTGCTTAACCCGCTGCGCCACCGCCCTGCCCCCAGTAAAAATATATTAAAAAATATTCTAAGAAGTTAAAATATACCTGGAAAAAAAAGAAAGCAGAGCTCAGAGTAATAAGAACACAGACAAGCATGGCAGGTATTTTTCCCCCCAGTCAGAGGCCTGAGGACACCGCTGGATTGAAAGCTATGAGGTGCCCCTGGAGAAAGGGAGCCTGATGAAGCTGCTGCAGGACAGACGAGGCCGCCAGAGCTCTGGTTCCCGCGCTCCCACCTCACAAAGATAGCCGCCAGAGCTCTCTCACATCTTGAGAGTTTGCTTGTTTCTGTTTTTATCTGTTTGTTCCTAGTTCATGTGTATCAGTTCTCTGAATCCCACGAGTTAAATGGTCCTGTCTTTCATCTCTTTACTTATTTAACTTCCAGTTAAATCTCTTTCGTCCCGAAGGACACAATATCCTCTTTTTGATTGCAGAGTAGTATTTCATGAAGTACATATCCCATAACTTTTTTTTATACATTTTAAAAATATATATTTATTTCCTTTTTGTTGCCCTTGTTGTTTTTATTGTTGTTATTGGTATTGTTGTTGGATAGGACAGAGAGGAATGGAGACAGGAGGGGAAGACAGAGAGGGGGAGAGAAAGACAGACACCTGCAGACCTGCTTCACCGCCTGTGAGGCGACTCCCCTGCAGGTGGGGAGCTGGGGGCTCGAACCCGGATCCTTATTCCGGTCTTTGCGCCACGTGCGCTTAACCTGCTGCGCTACTGTCCGACCCCCACCCCATAACTTATTTAACCCGTCATCTGCTACTGACCGACCCCCTACCCCATAACTTATTTAACCCGTCATCTGCTGATGGGCATTTAGGCTGCTTCCACCGTTTGCTATTGTGATTAACGCAACTGTGGACACAGCAGTGTGCGCGCTCCTTTCAATCAGTGTTTGAGTTCTCTTTGGATGACTGCCTGAGTGCTGTTGCTGGATCATAAGGAAATTCTATTTTTATTTGTTTAAGGACTCTCCATACAGTCTTCCAAAGGGGCTGCAGCGGTTTGCATTCCTGCTAGCCGTTACATTATTTGTAAAATATCTAACTTAATTTTATTGGATAGGGCAGAGGAGAAACGGAGAGGGAAGGGGGTAGAGGGGAGAGAAACAGAGACACCTGCAGCCCTGCTCCTCTGTTTATGAAGCTTCCTCCCTGCAAGAGGAGGTTGGGGGCTTACACCTGGGTCCCTGTGCTTGGCAACACAGGCATTTAACCAGGCGCCCCTGCCCAGTCCCTTTCAAAACTATTTTTAATAGCTAGACGGGTTTTGGTGTGGACTCAGAGAATACTTTTGGCACGCCTTTGGGACCAGTGAAATAGCTCACTGAGATGAGACGGTGTGCAGCAGCCCTGCACACAGCCCGGGGTCCAGCCTGCTCCCCGCTGCATTACAGAAAGCGTCTTTGAGGTGGCCAGCCACACACAGTGCAGCTCACAAGGACGCACGTTCAAGCCCCTGGCCTCCACCTGCAGGGGGAAGCTTCATGAGTGGTGAAGCAGGGCTGTAGGTCTCTCTCTCTCCCCCTTTCTGCTCCCATCCTCTCTCAATTTCTCTCTGTCTCTATCCAGTAATAGATACATTTTAAAAGAAGAAAGAAAGCTTCAGTGTCATGGCCTTCTTTCCTCTCTCTCTCTCTCTCTCTCTTTCTCTGTGTCTATCTAAAAACATCTTTGAAGATGTTAGTAAAAGCATCTAGGTCGGAATTATTTGTTGAATTTGAGAAGACTGGAGAAGTAGGCTAGGAAGAAATATAGCTCAAGACGCAAGTGTGACATGACAACGAGATCTAAGAAGAGGTTGAGATAAGTCTGTGCGTTAGATGGGTCTGGAATCCCGGGAAGTATGGAGCTGGTGTTTACTGACAGCCCCACGTGGAAAATGATACGGAAAGCAAGCACAAGAGTTGGTCTCCTCCACAAGGTGAGACACAGAGGACTGGATGAGTTGGCAAGGAAAACGGAGAAGCAGAAAGTATGAGAGAAGGAAGACCATCTCAAGAGGGTGCCCGGCATGCCAGGCGAGGCAGAGCCATGAGACAGGGACTGAGGCAAAAGTCCCCGTGACTTAGAAATGTGAAGAATGGGGAGTCGGGTGGTAGCGCAGTGGGTTAAGCGCATGTGGCGCAAAGCACAAGGACCGGCTTAAGGATCCCGGTTCGAGCCCCCGGCTCCCCACCTGCAGGGGAGTCGCTTCCCAGGCGGTGAAGCAGGTCTGCAGGTGTCTGTCTTTCTCTCCCCCTCTCTGTCTTCCCCTCCTCTCTCCATTTCTCTCTGTCCTATCCAGCAACAATGACATCAATCATAACTACAACAATAAAACAACAAGGGCAGCAAAAGGGAATAAATAAATATTAGAAAAAAAAAGGAATGTGAAGAATGGAGATTACTCTGGGTCCCATGGTGTGGGTGCTGCCGTGATCTTGAGAAGACCCCCTTCCATGACAGCTGGGATCAAAACCAGGTTCAAGGAATTTCAAGAGAGAATGGAAGGAAGCCAGGGAAATGGAGGAGCTATGTTGTTAAAATTCCGGACGGCTCCAGCCGGCAGGGCTAGCTTCACGGGCGGGTAACAGAGACGCGGAGACAACGGCTGGGCAGGGAAGCTGTATTTCTTTATTCAGGAACAACGATTCGCAAACTAAGACAAACTAATCACCAAACAGAACTCTGCTGTCTCTTTGCGGCGGCGCAAGCACTCTCTCTTACTCTGGAACTCAGGAACCCAGGAACTCTGTCACTCTGGAACTCTGGTGGGGTTCCTAGGGGCGGGGCCAAGCGGGCCGTGAAATTAACAGGACTGATCTAATTCTCTTGGCGGGGGAGAACTAGAACCCAATGTAAAGCATACGACAGAGATATTTAAGCAAATCTTTGAAAATATTTTCCAAAGAAAAAATGCTGAAGAGAAACAGGGCAACAGCTAGGGATAAGCAGCTGGGAAATGACAGGGAGACTACAGGCTGTTGGGAGCACTAGAGCCCAGAAGTAAGACTGGTGGCGGGGAAGCAGGAGGGACTTCTAGAATGAGGCCCTGAGAAGCGGCCCCCAGCATGCAGATGGACAGCCGGACCTGTGGTAGAAGCCGAGAAACCCAGTTCCTGGAGTGTGAGCAGGGAAGAGTCTAAAATGCTGGCAGTTCAGGGGGTGGCTGTATTCTTGCCCCTGTGAGCGCAGCAAATGCAGCAGAGTGAGGCCTGTGTTCCCAGTGGTTATTTGCGGCTGTGCGCTTTCCCGGAAATCCTAGAATGGTCTTAAACGGAACTTCAGAATCTCGAGGAGAATCCTGAAACGATACCTACTCCTAGGATCCACCCCCAGACAGCTGGAGACAACAGCATGATCACTGACAAACGTCTTTCCAGATGGCGGAGTCACATTTTATGTAGGGTGGACGATTGTATGTATGGGAGTACCGGCACTGCAAGCAAGAGGTCTCTCACACTGCAGGGAGGAAGGCGGACTCTCCCCAGGCTCATTGCTCTGGGGACGGGAGCCGAGACAGAGGCCTGGGCGCAGTGTTTCTCTGTGAAGGAAGGGCAGGCACAGAGGGACCCATCACAGAGTCTGGAGACATCAGCGAGAGACCTGGGGCTACAATGCCTCCCATGCTGTCCTACGCTGTGGCCCCGGGAAAGGTGTTTCTGTTGCTGAGGCTGACCTGAGTTGAAAGCCGTCTGTAACAATTTCTTTAAAACTTTATTATCCTATCTATTTATTGGGTAGAGACACCTGCAATTGAGAGGGAAGGGGGAGATAGAGATAGAGACAGAGATAGAGGTAGAGACAGACAGACAGACACCTGCTGGCCTGCCTCTCTACTCATAAAGCTTTCAACTGCAGGTGGGGACCAGGGGCTCGACGCTGGACCCTTGCACACTGTAACATGTGCACTCAGCCTGGTGTGCCCTCACCAGGCCCCCTGACTGTGAAGCCAAACAAAGCGGGATCTAAGCAGGACCCACTGCCAGTCTTTGGTTTCTCCCCCCTCTCCCCCGCTAAGATTGCTGTCTCTGACAGAAGGCTTTGCTGTGTTGCAGGATGTGAAGCTGGACACAGAAAGTGGTCTCGGGCATGACGGGAGTCCTTCCTGCAGTCCCAAGACAATCCCGCCCCTGTGACGTGTCCTGCAGTGAAAGTTCCTATGAAAAGCAAATGCCAGCTAGTCGGTCTGCCACACAACAAAGCCTTTCTTTTTCTAAAACTGGATGTCACAATGTTGGTTTCTCCATCTCTAGGACAATGGGTCCTTTTGTGGTCCCGGCAGCAGCTCTAACAGCTGAGTCCAAGTCCCTCATGGGAAGGGAGCCCTGGGAGGAATATCCCAGTGACGGACCTCCAGTTGAGAGTGTCCTGTGTCAACGCACCTGGTACTGGCCCAAGAAAGACCATGTGGGAGACAGGAGCTTCCTCTGTGAGTCCTGGGAGGCTTGTCTAGAGTGATTTAGTTCTGTATTTTAAGCATGCATACATACACAGACATAGCTGGGCTCCTGTGCTGAACATGGACCCCAGATCAAACCAGTGGGGTTTACAGTTAGTAATACTTATATACTTTTCCCATATTTGGGAGCTACTCTCTTCCCTGTTCCAGCTTTCTAGTCTTTTTTCCAACTATGACACCGTCTCCCCAGACAATAACTTGGGTCCATCTGCATATTAGCTGTCAGGCTCAGGCAAAAACTAGTAAAGTCATGGGCCCCTTGGAATAGACCTAAAATAGACCTACTACCTTTTTCCAAAACAGAGACCCCAAATCTTCATCTGCACTATTCCAGCATTTAGGTTCATTATTGGTCAACAATTTGTTTGACTTTGTATGTTAACTCTTTCTCAGTCACCAGGTTCCAGATGCTAACATGATGCCAGCCGGACTTCCCTGGACAGACGACCCCACCCATGTGTCCTGGAGCTCCGCTTCCCCAGAGCCCTGCCCCACTAGGGAAAGAGAGAGACAGGCTGGGAGTGTGGATCCACCTGTCAACACCCATGTTCAGCGGGGAAGCAGTTACAGGAGCCAGACCTTCCACCTTCTGCACCCCACAGTGACCCTGGGTCCACAGTCCCAGAGGGATAGAGAATGGGAAAGCAATGGTTTTGTCAGTGTTTCCTTTTTATAAATAAAATTAAAAAAAAATGAATATAGGAATACATATATCTTTTTGCATTAATGTTTCTGTGTCCTTTGGATATATGCCTGAGTGATATTGCAAGATTATAAAGCCTTTCCATTTTTTTTCATAGCAACACAATTTGTAATAGCCAAAACCTGGAAGCAACCCAGGTGTCCAACAACAGATGAGTGGCTGAGAAGGTTGTGGTCTAGATACACAATGGAATAGTACGAAGCTATTAAAAATGGTGATTTCACCTTCATCTCATTTTGGATGGATCCTGAAGGAATCATGTGAAGTGAGATCAGTCAGAAAGAGAAGGATAAATATAGGATGGTCTCACTCATGGACAGAAGTTGAGAAATAAGAACAGAAGGGGAAACACTAAGCAGAACTTGGTCTGGGTTTGGTGTCCTGCACTAAGTAAAGGCCTCTGGGTGGGTGGTGGGTGGGGTAAAGTCCTGGAGGAGAAGGGGGACCTGGGCTGAGGGGAGAGTGTTTGGCAGAAAACAGAAATTGTACACATGGACCAGCAGCTGTATTTACTGTCAACTGTAAGCCATTGATCCCTACAATAAATCATTTTTTAAAATGAGGCAAACATTCATATGAGTTCTCATATGACGTCATCAGCATTCTCCTTTTTTTAGAACCATGGTCAGCAGGTCTGGCAGTGGTGGACCCGGTAGAGTGCACAGCTATCTGTGAGGGTCAGGGTTCAAACCCCCAGTCCACACCTGCAGGGAGGAGGCTTCACGAGCAGTAGAGCCCTGCTGCAGGTGTCTCCCTTTCTCTCTCCCTCTCCATTTCTCTCTGTCTCTGTCAGTGAAAGGAGGAGGCACAGACACTACGGTAAGGACGAAGGAAGAGGAGAATCAACTCTCTAGCAGGGTGCGCAGTGTAGGCTGGAGACAGCATCCTGCTGTCAGCACAGGTCTCATCACAAGGGACCTTCAGAGTCTCATCTCACCTGCACTCTGCTGCTATTTACTCAGCCATTCAGGTGATGCTGGTCACCCCTGGGGGCTGAGGACCATTCAGGTGATGCTGGTCACCTCTCGGGGCTGAGGGCCATTCAGGTGATGCTGGTCACCTCTCGGGGCTGAGGGCCATTCAGGTCTGGTCACCCCTGGGGGCTGAGGGCCATTCAGGTGATGCTGGTCATCTCTGGGGACTGAGGGCCATTCAGGTGATGCTGGTCATCTCTGGGGACTGAGGGCCATTCAGGTGATGCTGGTCATCTCTGGGGACTGAGGGCCATTCAGGTGATGCTGGTCATCTCTGGGGACTGAGGGCCATTCAGGTGATGCTGGTCACCCCTGGGGACTGAGGGCCATTCAGGTGATGCTGGTCACCTCTCGGGGCTGAGGGCCATTCAGGTGATGCTGGTCACCTCTCGGGGCTGAGGGCCATTCAGGTGATGCTGGTCACCTCTCGGGGCTGAGGGCCATTCAGGTGATGCTGGTCACCTCTCGGGGCTGAGGGCCATTCAGGTGATGCTGGTCACCTCTCGGGGCTGAGGGCCATTCAGGTGATGCTGGTCACCTCTCGGGGCTGAGGGCCATTCAGGTGATGCTGGTCACCTCTCGGGGCTGAGGGCCATTCAGGTGATGCTGGTCACCTCTCGGGGCTGAGGGCCATTCAGGTGATGCTGGTCACCTCTCGGGGCTGAGGGCCATTCAGGTGATGCTGGTCACCTCTCGGGGCTGAGGGCCATTCAGGTGATGCTGGTCACCTCTCGGGGCTGAGGGCCATTCAGGTGATGCTGGTCACCCCTGGGGGCTGAGGGCCATTCAGTTGATGCTGGTCACCTCTCGGGGCTGAGGGCCATTCAGGTGATGCTGGTCACCTCTCGGGGCTGAGGGCCATTCAGGTGATGCTGGTCACCTCTCGGGGCTGAGGGCCATTCAGGTGATGCTGGTCACCTCTCGGGGCTGAGGGCCATTCAGGTGATGCTGGTCACCTCTCGGGGCTGAGGGCATGGTTTCCCGAGATGGATCCCTTCACCTTAGGAGCTGGGAATGGTAATGCAGGAGTCTCTGGGCAGCTCAGGGCAAGTCCTTGCTGGGTTCTGGTGACCAGGGAGGGAGGAAACTGAGCCACTCAGAAGATGTCTGCACTTTACTCTGACTCCCTCTTGGAGCACACACGAGGCCTTCCTGTCTTCATCTTCACCTTTAGCCGAGACACAACGCCATCTACAAGGAGACAACACTGTATGGGTTACTGTGCTTGAGAAGTGTGAGGAGTTCTTAGTATCCCAGAGCCCTGGGGAGTTGCTGGTACAGCAGAAACCCAGGAAGCTGACATCACGGTGGGAGAAAGCCTTAGGAGCCTGGAACTAGTGCTGTAGCTGGCCTGGCTTACAAATGAAGGACTCGTTAAACAATAAGACATATAAAGTTATATGAGGTTCTCAGAACATGCAGAAATAAAGATGAATATATATCCTGGTCCTGGAGCCCAGAAGCAAGACATGCTCTTAAATATGCTTATTACTGGCTCAGGTAAGAACCTGAACATTTGGGCTTATAAAGCAATATAAAAGGCCTAAGGCAAGCAGACTTGGAAAGCTATCATGCTACCATCAAACAAAATCCCGAAGTTTGCATCTAGAATCACCTTACAAAGGTGTTCTCCCTCCCCCAATATGTTCGTTTTAACACCTGGAGAAGACAAGAACTACATTGTTAGAATTTGCCTTTAAATATCCTTCTTTATTTATTACTAAACAGAGACAGAGAGAAATTGAGAGGGGAGGGGGAGACAGGGAAAGAGGGACAGAGAGACACCTGCAGCCCTGCTTCACTGCTCATGAAGCTTCCCCCTGCAGGTGGGGGCAAAGGGCTTGAACCTGAGTCCTTGCTCACTGTGATGTGAGCACGTAGCCAGGGGCACCAACACCTGGCCCTCCCCATTGTTAGACTTCGTATTTGAATGAAACAATCATTGGCTGCTGTTCTTGCACATGTGGCAGTGAGCAAGGACTCTGGTGGGAGCCTCCGGGCCCACCTACTACAGGGTGCTAGGGCAGGCTGGAGGCTTTCTCCTCCCTCTCAGTTGTTCTGCCTTCATCCAAATAAATAAAATAATGTAGTATCTTTAAAAAACAGGTGTAGGGTAAGAAAATAGTGTGATGGTTATGGAGAGAGAGAGAGGAGAGAGAGGCAGAGGGTGAGGGGGAGAGAAAGGGAGAGAGAGAGAGAGAGAGAGAGAGAGAGAGAGAGAGAGAAGGCACTGTCCCTGCATCCCTGTTGATAGGCTGTCTCTGGCTTACAGTTCCCACCCCTCTTTATAGAAAGGCTGACAGCTGAAATAACATTAGAGCGTCATTTCTTTCTATCAGCCGTCACGGCTTAATCCTTTTAAAAAGGCCACGTGTCTACAAACTCACCACTTAATTTCACAGAATTCCATAAGCAGTTGCTACCCTTGTACCATCTCACAGCCTGGCTCTGAGAGCGGGTCACAGATCTCTGCAGGGGTAAAGCCAGGACTTGAGCCCGACCTCAATAGCAGCTGCTGTGTGGGCCGCGGAGAATCAGCCGCGCGTCTCTGGTCACCAGCGGCACATTTCTCAGTCTGTCCTGTACGGGGCAGCCACAGCTAGACGTGGTGTGTGAGCGTGTGCCTGTGTGCGTGTGTGAGTGAGAGTGTGTGTGTGCGTGCCCGTGTGTGTGTGTGAGTGTGTGTGTGCCCGTGTGTGTGCACGTGTGTGTGAGTGAGTGTGTGCACATGTGTGTGTGAGTGTGTGTGTGTAAGTGTGTGACTGTGAGTGTTTGTGAGTAAGTGTGTGTGTGAGTGAGTGCGTGAGTGTGTGTGTGCCTGTGTGAGTGAGTGTGTGAGTGAGAGTGAGTGTGTGCACATGTGTGTGTGAGTGTGTGTGCGCACGTGTGTGTGTGAGTGTGTGTGTGAGTGAGAATGTGTGCACATGTGTGTGTGTAAGTGTGTGAGTGTGAGTGTTTGTGAGTAAGTGTGTGTGTGTGAGTGAGTGCGTGAGTGTGTGTGCCTGTGTGAGTGAGAGTGAGTGTGTGCACGTGTGTGTGTGTGTGTGCCCGTGTGCGTGTGTGTAAGTGTGAGTGAGTGTGTGAGTGTGAGTGTTTGTGAGTGTGTGTGTGAGTGAGTGTGTGAGTGTGTGTGTGTGAGAGTGTGCATGTGTGCGTGTGTGTGAGTGTGTGGGCATGTGTGAGTGTGTGTAAGTGTGTATGTGAGTGAGAGTGAGTGTGCATGTGTGTGTGTGTGTGCATGTGTGTGAGTGTGTGTGAGTTGAGTTGTGTGTGTGTGTGTGAGTGTGTGTGTGTGAGTGCGTGTGTGAGTGTGTGTGTGTTTAAATGATTTTTATCATACCACATTCAAAACACAAGAGTCCCCCTCCTAAGGACTCTTGCTGTCCCTTTTTTTGGTACCCAGAGCTGTTCCTATATGTCCCTTGGCAACCAGCACACTGCCCTGACTCGATCATTCTGTCACCAAAAAACGAAACTTTCTTTTCACTCAGTGCACATTCTTATTTACTTCACATAGTAAAGGAACAAAGTCCACCTCAGTCTGACATAACTGTGCGTGGTGTCCCTTTATCTCCTCAGTGTCATCACAGATCACAGGAGAAGGGCCAGGTGGTGGCGCACCTGGCTGAGTACAGATGCCGCAGGGTGCCAGGGCCCGGCTGCAGGGGAGGCTTCACGAGCGGCGAAGTAAGTGGCGTTTTATATATGTAACCCTCTAAGATGGGCGCCCGTCTGCTGCAGTGGACTCTGCAGATCCAGCTGAGCTGTGGTGCTGCTGGTTCCTGCTCAGCCCTGGCACTGCCCAGAAGGTGAGGGCCGCAGCCATACAGCCACTCAGCCGTGGGGCTGTGTTTGAGCTGCGTGTAGTTTTCATCCACAATGAAAAAGAAGAAAATCTGAGTACCGGTGTTTATGTGAACATACATTTCTCTCTGTGCTATACCTTCCCAGGAGTGCGATTACCGGCTTGAACAGTAAGCACCTTTGAGTTTTGTAAGACAACTTCTTACCTTTCCCAAAGAAAATATTTGCTAAGCAAATACCTTGAATATTGGTGGGGACTCAGTCTGCCCGTTTTGTTTCCTACGTGGCTGTATTTTTACTGTCAAATCTGACTCTTAGGGCTGAAGATTTTCTTCTCTGGTTTATGTGAAAGTTTTACATTTTGACACTTAGGCCTATGATGTTTTCACATTGCTCGTATACAAAGTAGAGCAAAGGGAGCTTCTCTTTCTTTTAATATTTTAAAAATATTTTTGTATTTATATTATTTTGTTTGTTTGTTTTTGCCAGACCACTGCTCAGCTCTGATTCATGGTGATGGGGGACTAACCCCAAGACTTCAGAGCCTCTGACAGGAGAGTCTTTTGCATACCCACTATGCTGTCTACCCTGCCCTCTGTTCTTTCTCTCTTTGCTAATTGGAAGGGACTTGTACCGAATTCATCTCACACCTTTGACAGGATCTAGCTGGCATGTTTGTGCGTTTCTGTTTTCTTGGTCCGGGCACCCCCACTTCACTAACACCACATGGCTGTAACTGCTGCCAGTTACTGACGGGCTGCTTACGGTCTTTAAGTCTTGGAGTCTTTCTTTCACTGGAACATGTGCCCTCAGCCAGGTGGGCCACCACCGGGCCCCGGGATGCTCCTTTTGTAACTTCGTTTCTGTTCCATGAATTCCTGTGCTTCTCAGTGTCAAGTCGGGATAAGTTTATCTATGTCAACAAAAGTTCTTGTTAGGCCTTTGTAAGTAAACTCATGCAAGACTATAGACTATCTAGGGAGAAAGGACATCTTTACGATGCCAATCCACTTCAGAATGAATGAAAAGTTCATTTTTCTTTTTACAAATGTAATGAAATAATTATTTGATTTTATTTATTTTGAATAAAGACAGAGTGTTGTTAAAAATTCGGAGACTCTAGCTGGCTGGGCTAGCTTCACGGGCGGGTAACAGAGACGACCAGAGACATACGGCTGGGCAGGGAAGCTGTATTTCTTTATTCAGGAACAACGATTCATAAACTAAGACAAACTAATCACCAAACAGAACTCCGCTGTCTCTTTGCGGCGGCGCAAGCACTCTCTCTTACTCTGGAACTCAGGAACTCTGGCAGGGTTCCTAGGGGCGGGGCCAAGCGGCCGGGAAACTAACTGGACTGATCCAATTCTCTTGGCGGGGGAGAGCTAGAACAAACAAATGTAAAGCATACGACAACAGAGAAATTGAGAGAGGAGGGGGAGATAGAAAGGGAGAGAGGCAGAGAGACACCTGCAGCCCTACTTCACCACTTGTGATGTTTCCTTCCCTGCAGGTGGGGACTGGGGTTTTGAACCTGGGTCCTTCCACACCATAATGTGTGTGTTCAACCAGGTGCGTCACCACTTCTTCTTCTAGCGTTTGCCCTTCTTCTGTAGCCAGTTAACAGCGTCAGGTTGAGCCTGATGTAAAGTTTCGAGACCACTACTCCTCTCTAATGAAAAACCAAAAAAAAAAAAACTTTCTGGCTGAGTCCCAGGAATTCAAAACGATAGAAATTTAGCCACCGTTGGGAGTCGGGCGGTAGCGCAGCGGGTTAAAGTGCAGGTGGCGCAAAGCACAAGGACCGGCATAAGGATCCCGGTTCGAGCCCCCGGATCCCCACCTGCAGGGGAGTCGCTTCACAGGCGGTGAAGCAGGTCTGCAGGTGTCTATCTTTCTCTCCTCCTCTCTGTCTTCCCCTCCTCTCTCCATTTCTCTCTGTCCTATCCAACAATGACAACAACAATAATAACTACAACAATAAAACAACAAGGACAACAAAAGAGAATAAATAAATAAAATAAATATAAAAAAATTAAAAAAAAAAAGAAATTTAGCCACTGTTAGTGAGCGTCCCTTGTCCCCTCCTGAGCTCTGTAGATGGATTCTCTTTCCCATATGAATGTTTGTAAGCACAACTTTTGTTTCTGGGTAGCCCCAGGTAGCTGATTCACAGAAACTATGACTCAACCTCCAGTCAAACATGAAAAACCATCTGAGTTGTTGGTGAAAGAAGATCGCTTCACCGAATGACACAGAGGGAACCCTCTGGAGAGGACTTCCCATACTCCTTAGGATGGGAAAACGTACGGTTGAAGAAGGATTTTTACTTTTAAGCGTAGGCTTGGAGCTGAGAAGTGCTTACTGGTGTTGCTTTCTGTCTTGTTTTGCTGGTGTTCATGCAGCCAGTTCTCTTAGGTGAGTGACCCACACAGAGACAAAGGGAACTGAGCTCGGGTGTGGCCCTGTGTTGCCTCCGGCTAGAAGCTTGGTGTGCACGGCCATGGGACTGTGCACAGCCACAGATGCCGTTGCTGTTGGAGTCATGGCTTTCTCTGTCAAAATAATAATAAAAAAAACCCTCCAAATTGATCTTATTTTTTTGCAGTTGTAGCTTTTTAATTACAGTATCTTTTTACATTAAAAAGTTTTCCATCAGCCAGTAGAAATGTCAAGTTGGTTCACAAGGATTTTTCCTCTTACAACAAATTTATTGGCAGCTATTTTTTTTTTTCCTCCTCCAGGGTGATTGCTGGGCTCGGTGCCTGAACCATGAATCCACCGCTCCTGGAGGCCATTTTTCCCCCTTTTGTTGCCCTTCTTGTAGCTTTGTTGTGGTTATTATTATTGCCCTTGTTGACACAATTCGTTGTTGGATAGGACAGAGAGAAATGGAGAGAGGAGGGGCAGACAGAGAGGGGGAGAGAAAGACAGACACCTGCAGACCTGCTTCACCGCCTGTGAAGTGACTCCCCTGCAGGTGGGGAGCCGGGGGCTCGAACCGGGATCCTTACGCCGGTCCTTGTGCTTTGCGCCAAGTGCGCTTAACCCACTGCGCCACCGCCCGACCCCCATGGCAGCTATTTCTACTAGAGATGGGGTAGAAGAAAGTGCATGGTGACGCAACACCTTGCTTTCAACTGGGACTGAAATATTTCCACTGTCACGGCACAAGGCGACCCTCCCAGACCCTCTGTGGCTTCTTCAGAGGCCGCGCTGATGATCTGACCAGCTTCATGTGATTTACAAACGCAAATACAGACATTTGGATGACATATGGCTGCTGTACCCATGGAAGAGAGCCAGAAAGGTTGAGTGACCCCACATGACAGCAGGCATCTTTAGTTTAAGTACAGCAGAGCACACTGAAGAAAAAGGCCACTGTGCGCCAGCACCTGGGTTCAAGCCCCCAGTCCCCACCTGCAGGGGAAATCTTTGCTAGAGGGAAGCAGATCTGCAGGCGTCTCTCTGTCTCTCTCCCTCTCTGTCTCCCCTTCCCTCTTGATTTCTGACTGTCTCTATCAAATAAAGATGATGCAAAATTCAAAAAGATATTAAAAAAAAAAAAAAAGAACAAGGCCAGCCAGGGCGTTGATCAAGGAAGGGACAGCAAACAGGTTTGGATTCTACTTTCTCTGTGAACAAAAGGAGATTGGACGCTGCTGGCAAGGTCAGCGGAGAGTGGTGGGCGCTGATGCGTCTTTCACAAGAGCTCACAGTCTTCTCCCAGGTCTCCTTGAGTCTTTAGATGACAGGCTTTTGCGCCCTACACTAACTGTATAGATATTTGTTTTGCTTCTCAATTCTGACTTTTTTTTTTTGATAAAACAGAGAGAAGCTGAGAGAGGATGGGGAGATGGGGAGGGAGAGAGACAGCTGGGTATCTGCAGGCCTGCTGCACTGCTTGTGAAGCTTCCCTTGAGGGTGCAGCTCTTGACTTTTTTGTTTTTTTGCCTCCAGGTTATCACTGGGGTTTGGTGCCAGCACCACGAGGCTATTTTTCTCATTTTGTTGCCCTTCTTGTTGCCCTTGTTTTGGTTGTTATTGCTATTGTTGTTATTGTTGTTGTTGTTGTTGGATAGGACAGAGAGAAATGGAGAGAGGAGGGGAAGACAGAGAGGGGGAGAGAAAGACAGACACCTGCAGACCTGCTTCACTGCCTGTGAAGCGACTCCCCTGCAGGTGGGGAGCCCGGGGCTCGAACCGGGATCCTTACGTCGGTCCTTGTGCTTTGCGCCACGTGCACTTAATCCACTGTGCTACCGCCCAGCCCCTCCCCATCTTTTGAGTTTTCATTGCAGGGATGCATGTGAAAAGCTTCATTACTGTGAGCTTCAATCACCTCAATACTGCAGCCCCTTTTCTCTGTGAATTCACACACTATTTTCTTTTTTATTTTTAAACAATTTTTATTGGATAGAGACAGAGAAAATTGGGGGGAAGGATAGAGAGAGAGGGAGAGGGAGAGAGAGAGAGAGAGAGAGAGAGAGAGAGATATGCCCCTGCAGCCCTGCTTTACCATGTGTGAAGCTTTCTCCTGCAGTTGGGGACCAGGCCTTGAACCTGGGTCCTTGTGCACTGTCATGTGTGCGCTCAACCAGGTGCGCCACCGCCTGGCCCCACACACTATTCTCTTAAGCTATTTGTGAGCATTTATTTCCTGGGTACATGAGAGAAAACAATACGTTCATCTGAGTCACGGGAACCCCAGTATAGACAGCTGTATCTGTCAGACCTGCCGATGTCAATGGGGAGCACAGTCTCTTCCTGTGTCTCGTCTCTGCTCTTAGTTGTGCTGGCTCACTAGCATCCGCCTTCCTGTTCACTCCTGCAAGCAGGACTTCTGGTTCTTAGAAAAGTCTAGTAAAATCTCATGAAGCATCTAATTGGTCATATGTCCATTTGTGGACCAGTTTCTGGGGACACGGCTACTACTGGGCTCATCAGGCTGTGTCAGAGCCTGACTTCGGCAGCCAAGAAAGGCTTCCAGTTTGTAAGATGGCCAAATCCTGGAAGCAACCCAGGATTCACCTTCTCCAGCTCATCTTGGATGGAGTTTGAAGGAATTCTGTGAAATGAGATCTGCCAGAAAGAGAAGGATGAATGTGGGGTAATTTCACTCATGGGCAGAAGTTGAAAAATAAGAACAGAAGGGGAAACACAAAGCAGAAGCTGAACTGGCTTTGGTGTCCTGCACCAAAGTAAAGGCCTCTGGGGCAGAGGGTGGGCGGCAGAGGGTGGGGGTGGGTGGGAGGGGTGTTCAGATCCTGGGGCTCCATGGTGGAAGAGGACCTAGCCTGGGACGAGTGTATTTTGCAGAAAATTATTTTTTTGAGAAAATTTACACACATATCAACAACTGTGTTTATTGTAAACCATTAATCCTCCCAAGTATAGAAAGAAAGGGAGGGAGGGAGGGAGAGAGGGAGGGAGGAAGACAGTGTAATGCTCTGAGGAAGAAAGGTTTCCAGTCTGCTCAAGCACTTGGGCTCAAGATGAGGAAAGGGTGAATTGCTCAGGGAGGCAGGAGTCTGGGGGAGAGTACTGGACTGGTAACAGTCCCTGCAGACCAGCTAAGAAGGATTGACAAGGAGGTCTCCCACCTTCCGGCTCTGTTCCTGTGTACAGGTGTTCTCAGACTAGACTGATTATTTTCAGAATCTTCAGAGATTCGCTGTTTAGGGAGGAAGAAAGGGAGGAAGGTGATGATGAAGGCCATCAGAAAGCTTGCAGACCTCAATTCTGAGCTTGTCACTGGGAAGATAAGAGTCGCCCCCAGGGAGCTGGAAGAGAGGCCCTTCTGGAGAGGGGCTCCAGGCAATGATCCTTGTTAAAGACAACTTCCACTCCGCCTCCAGGGCCCTCCCTGCCCCTCAAGTTGACCTTTTGCCAAGGACACATCTTGAGTCTGAAGGCTTAGTCTCCCACGGCGTCTCCTCCTGTCTCCGAGAACATAGTGGGAAGCAACACCGATCCCCTGCCCTCACGGTGACGGTGCATACACTGTACTGAGGAGATGGACAGAGAGGTGATGCGTGTGAGAGAGTGAGTGGCGAGTCCTGCGAGTTAAAAAAAAAAAAGAAAAAAAATGCAGCAGGGCAACTGATTTGGGGTGACAGGAGAGCTATTTTATGACCATTCCTGGAGACTATCAGGAAGCAGTACACAGAAGCGGAGACATCACACAGGGAGGTGAGATGAGAGGCGGACCACCTGGGGGAGGGAGGCCAGGCCCGGACAGCCTGGGGAAGGGCAGGGCACTGCAGGGGCCTCAGGTGGGGACTACTGCAGTGCTAGAAGGACCCGCAGGGCCAGGCAGGTGCGTGGGGGCTGGAGGCTAAGGGGGTCAGAGGGGCAGTTGGAGGCCCAGGCACTGCAGGCCCAGGAAAGAATTTACATTGTTCTTTTTTCTTCAAAGCTGTGATGGGGAACTGTTGGAGAGCCTAGAGACTTAGTTTGCATTTTCAAGGGTCTGGGCCAGGAAACTGCCTGAGGCCAAGGAGAAGCAGCAGCTGAAGCTGGGGCTGTGGGGCCTTGCTGGGGCTCCCAAGAGGAGAGGAGCTGCCTCCTGGCCTAGGCTGTTCTCTGATGGCAGGAGGAAGGGTCTGACCTGACCTGCAGCCTTCCCTGCGCTCACCTGAGGCCCAGATGACTGTTCTTATCGTCTACTAGAGCTCTACATCCACTGTTTTACTTTATTTTAAAGAGTTATTTATTTATAATAAGTGATCTAATAATGATTAACAAGATTGCAAGATAACAGGGGCACAATTCCACACAGTTCCCAACACCAGAGCTCTGTGTCCCCGTCCCCTTCATTGGAAGCTTCCCTGTTCTTTATCCCTCTGGGAGTCTGGACCGAAATTCTTTATGGGGAGCAGAAGGTGGGAGTTGTGGCTTCTGTCATTGCTTCTCCGCTGGACATGGGTGTTGGCAGGTGGATCCACACCCCCAGCCTGTGTCTGTCTGTCCCTAGTGGGGCAGGGCTCTGGGGAGGGGAGGCTCCAGGACACATGGGTGAGGGCGTCTGCCCAGGGAAGTCAGGATGGCGTCATGGTAGCATCAGCAACTTGGTGGCTGAAAGGCAGCCAGATATAAAGCAGAACAAATAGTTTAATAATCAGGAACCTGAAAGTAAGAATAGAGCAGATGAAACTAGGGGTCTTTGGTAAGAACCTAGGAAGTCTATTTTAGCTATGTTCCAAGGGGCCCATGACTTTAGTAATTTTTGCCTGAGTCTGACAGCTAACATGCAGATCGGCTAAAAGTATTATCGGGGAAGATGGTGTCAGACTTACAGTAAGACTAGAAAGCTGGATCAGGGCAGAGAGTAGCTCCCAAATATGAGGAGAATATAAATGCCATTAGCTGTAAACCCCACTGACCTGATCAAAGGCCCATGTCTACTTGCATTTAGCACAGGAGGAGCTTGTGTGACCTCTGCAGACCTGTCAGTTTGAGACAGACAGAAATTGAGAGGGAAGGGGGAAATAGAGATGGAGAGAGACCCCTGCAGCCCTGCTCCACCACTCGTGAAGCTTTCCCCTGCACGCGGGGACCAGGGGCTGAGCCCGGCCCTTGTGCTCTGTAGTGCGTGTGCCTAGTCAGCTGCACCTCCACCTGGCTCCCCCAGGTCTAGTGCTCCCAGACTGCTTACAGACCAGCTGGCTAGGGCTAGGGCTCAGTCTGAAGAGGACCTGCTTCTCGGTTCTCGGGCCTGAGGCCCTGGAGTCCGTCCTCCCTCGGCACCCCAAACAAAGCAGCAAAAACACAACAAATGGGGGGGGGGTAGCTCAGCTGTTGCAAGGGAAAGACTTTCACTCCGAGGCTCCTACAGAGCCCTCCACCTTCACCTCATGCGCCAGACAGGTGCTTTCATAGGAAATGAATAAAACAAATTTGAGAAAAGGATAAGCATAGGCATACTAAGTTTTCAAGATGCACTGGGGTAACACTGCACTGTGCAGCCGCTAAGGATTGTCCAGGGCCAAGAGATGGAGAGAAGCCTTTCGTAGGGAGGAAGGAAAGCTCTGTCTCAACTAGCTGTTTTATTTGGCTGAGTGCAGCAGGCTGGCTGTGGCTGGCTGTGCTTCTGGTTTGATATCTCATATTTCTAGTTCTAGGTTTGGATTGTTTCTGCAGACTGCTAGGTAGTGGGGCCACCTCAGCCTAATAGCCTGCTTATTTCCTTAACATTATTAAGATAGCACGATGCATAGTGCTGTGGTAAATTTCACCACATTATACATTCTTACTAGAAACTGACAAAACCTTTTCCTTTGGGGACATTACTTTCATTTTAAATCAGCTAACACGAGTGCTCTGCTTGCTAGGAGTTAGTATTTAAGTTGAAGAATGCGTCTTTACCTTCTGACATAGTCTTAGGGATATTTTCCCAAGGATGGCCACGGAAATCAGGGACTCATAGTTACAGGGCCTAAGTGCTCAGTTTGGACGTAGAAGCTCTGGACATTGTCACTGGAGTCCAGGCTGTTTGGAGCTAGAGAGCTGTGAGGGGTCTTCACGACTAACTTAGAGTGAAGCTGGTGTCTAAAAATCCCACCCCTGAGCCAAGTAAACTGTTTCAAGGAAGCAAGACTAAGGGGCAAACAGCTCTTCTGCTGACCTTGCAGTTAAGTGAGGAAACTTTAGCTCATTTTACTCTCCAATACTTCTGTTTCCCTTAAAATCTGAAAATCTCAAAAAAAGTAACAAAAAAAAACCAAAAACTGAAAATATCAGACGTTTCCTTCCTGCCAGGCAGTAGTGTTTTGCATTAAGTGAAAACTTTTATTTGTCCAAATGCAAGGCCTGGGTACTTCCCATTCAAACCAGACCTCCTTGCCCTGTCCTGGCTGCCTTTCTCTCTCTCTCTCTCTTTCCCCCCTTTTTCTAAAGGCCTAATATTTATTTATTTATTTATTTATTTATTCATTCATTCATTCATTTATTTATTTCCAGAGCCCTGCTCAGCTCTGGCTGATGGTGGTGCGGGGTTGACCCTGGGCCGGGAAGCCTCAGGCAGGAGGAGCCTCTTTGCAGAACCATTGTGCTATCTACCTCCCCCCACCCCACTTGTTCAGTTTTTTTCTCCACAGATATGGGAGATCTAGAAGGTTGACATCTGATACCTAAATGTTCTGCCTCTACTTTCATTTTCTGTTCTCTTATTTTGCCAGAGAACACGAGTTTCTCCTTAACAAATTCAGACCTTTGGTATTTGATTTACCCTCAGCTAGAATAGGTAACATTATTGCCATGTCCGATACTCCAGGCTCCAGTCTGGTTCCCAGGGAACTGAAGGAAGAAGCTTCAGTGCTGTGGATTCCATCACTCTTTTTCCTTTTGCTTCTACAACAACAAACTCTCTCTCCCTCTCCCTCTCCCTCTCCCTCTCCCTCTCCCTCTCCCTCTCCCTCTCTCTCTCTCTACATACACACACACACATCTATATTTACCTATCTATAAAATCTCCCCCATAATACAATCTCTTTTTCTATTGCTATGAATTATAGTTTCTTTATACAGCACACCTTGGAATCAATTCTGGTACATGAACAGACAGGAAGAAATAAACGCCAAAAAAATAATTCTATTAATCTGATGATAGAATGATTTAAGGCTATGTAAAGCTATTCATTTCAGAGAAAGTTCTGACCTTAGATCATACAGTTTCTCATACAGTAAAGAAGCTTTGTTATTTAATGTGTAAGGCTTTGAATTTTTCTTAAACTCTTACTAACCAACAGAGTGAACTTGGACAAATCTCACAAAGTTTCTAACCCTTAGCTAAAATTACAAGGCCAATTACATAGTATTCTTGCTTGAATTAAAGAGTTGGTGTATGCAAACTATTCTTTCTGGCACACACAGTGCTAAAAATGTCATTTCTAGCAATAATATAATCAAGAAGAATACAAAAATGTTTGCCCTCCAGTAAATATAGGACTAAAAGTAAGATATCATTTCACTCTGATTTGGTTCAGATATAGAAGTAACTTTTTTTTTCTGGCTATGTATGTTGTTAGTGAATATATTATCAATACCTACAATTTCCACATTAGGCTTAGTCCTAATTACCATTTAACTTAGAGGAACTTTAAATGTAGAACCATCTTCCACACAAGACACTAGTTGTACAAACTGCATTGTTAAATATTCTATTGCACCAAAAGAGTAAAATCTAAAGGCACGATTTCGCAACATATTTACATATTCATCTTTTGAAGTGCTGTGCACACAGGGACTTGAATCGGGGCTGAATTGCAGGCTTCCTGTCTGTGGGGAGTTCTCCGGGTGCAGTTTCTCCAGCCAAGGCTCAAACACAGCAGAATGCATGGTGGCTGGCCTTTCTTTCTTTCTTTCTTTCTTTCTTTTTTTCTTTCTTTCTTTCTTTCTTTTCCTCCAGGGTTATTGCTGGGGCTCGGTGCCTGCACCATGAATCCATCACTCCTGGAGGCCATTTTTTCCCCCTTTTGTTGCCCTTGTTGTTGTAGCCTCGTTGTGGTCATTATTACCATTGTTGATGTTGTTCGTCCTTGGATAGGACAGAGAGAAATGGAGAGAGGAGGGGAAGACAGAGAGGGGGAGAGAAAGACAGAAGCCTGCAGACCTGCTTCACCGCCTGTGAAGCGACTCCCCTGCAGGTGGGGAGCCAGGGGGCTTGAACTGGGATCCTTATGCAGGTCCTTGCGCTCTGCACCACGTGCGCTTAACCCACTGCGCTACTGCCTGACCCCCTCTTCCTTCCTTCCTTCCTTCCTTCCTTCCTTCCTTCCTTCCTTCCTTCCTTCTTTCCTTCCTTTCTTCCTTCTTCATCTTTTTTCTTTTTACCTCCAGGGTTAAATTTGAGGCTTGGTGTCTGCACTATGAAACCACTGTTCCTGTAGCCATTTTTTAGATTTTGGCTTTTTTCTGATGTCCTATCTGTCCAGAGGGAAATTGAGAGGAAGAGAGAGAGAGAGACACCTGTAGACCTGCTTCACTCCCCTTGCAGGTGGGGATCTGAGGGCTCCAATGGGGATCCTTGAGCGGGTCCTTGTGCTTTATGCTATCTGTGTTTAATCCTGTGCGCCACCACCCACCCCCATCCCCACCTGAGTCCTTTTTTTTCACGTCACTTCACTTCACTTCACTTCTCACAAAGTGTTGGGACCTTTACCTGTTCCAATTAGATACCCAAATCAAAGAGAACCAGTATAATACCACACACACCACAGTCCACCATATTACATCAAAATAAACAAACATAATTAATTAGGTTTGGGGGGCAGAAACTACAAAGAAGCCATGCAAGTAAAAATACAATGGAGTGACATTTAACATCAAGTAACAGAACAAACTTGACCACAGTGCTCCATCGATGAAGGTCAACTTGACCACAGTGCTCCATGGATGAAGGTCAACTTGGCCACAGTGCTCCATAGATGAAGGCCAACTTGACCACAGTGCTCCATAGATGAGGGCCAACTTGGCCACAGTGCTCCATAGATGAGGGCCAACTTGACCACAGTGCTCCATAGATGAAGGCCAACTTGACCACAGTGCTCCATGGATGAAGGCCAACTTGACCACAGTGCTCCATGGATGAAGGTCAACTTGACCACAGTGCTCCATCAGTGAAGGTCAACTTGACCACAGTGCTCCATCAATGAAGGCCAACTTGACCACAGTGCTCCATCAGTGAAGGTCAACTTGACCACAGTGCTCCATCGATGAAGGCCAACTTGGCCACAGTGCTCCATCGATGAAGGTCAACTTGACCACAGTGCTCCATTGATGAAGGCCAACTTGGCCACAGTGCTCCATCGATGAAGGTCAACTTGACCACAGTGCTCCATAGATGAAGGCCAACTTGACCACAGTGCTCCATTGATGAAGGCCAACTTGGCCACAGTGCTCCATGGATGAAGGTCAACTTGACCACAGTGCTCCATCAATGAAGGTCAACTTGACCACAGTGCTCCATCGATGAAGGTCAACTTGACCACAGTGCTCCATGGATGAAGGTCAACTTGACCACAGTGCTCCATCGATGAAGGTCAACTTGACCAAAGTGCTCCATAGATGAAGGCCAACTTGACCACAGTGCTCCATCGATGAAGGTCAACTTGACCACAGTGCTCCATGGATGAAGGTCAACTTGACCACAGTGCTCCATCAATGAAGGTCAACTTGACCACAGTGCTCCATGGATGAAGGTCAACTTGACCACAGTGCTCCATCGATGAAGGTTGTCCAAATGCTGTTGGCATAAGTGCTGAAGACAGGTGTTGGCTATGGAAGACATCAGTATAGAGCATGGGTTTTTCAAGTGGGTGAAGGAATTCTGAAACAGATCTCAGATGCTGCATTTAACTGGTTAAGGTGAAGACAATTACTGTAATGACCAGTTGTTGGTATGCTTCTAGTTCTGCAGGACTCTGACGACAACCAGTCACTGTAGAAACAGTCGCATCTGGTTCTCTGAAAGCTATGGAGAAAGCACGGTATTCCAAGAGGTGTTGGGTTGTCAAGAAAGTCATGATACATTTTTTAAAAATTATTTTTCCCTTTATGATACATTTTTGCATAGAAAAACAGAAAAATACGGGTCCAGTGGTGGCACACCTGGTTAAGCACACATATCACCCTGTGGAAGGACCTGGGTTCAAGCCCCTTGTCCCCACCTTCAGAGGGGACACTTCACAAGTGGCGAAGTAGGTTTTCAGGTGTCTCTCTTCCTTTCTATCTCCCCTCTCAATTTCTCACCGTCCTATCAAGTATAGTAGAAAACCCTTAAAAACAAACAAAATTATTTTAAAAGAAACCAAGAAAAATATGTCAAGACTTTCTGACAATCTGAAAATAGGTGGGTAGTCAGTCAGTGTTATTTTATTTATTTTTTTTACAATCTGTATAACAAAAAGAAAGAACTGAACAGGGAGGTAAAAGCAAACACCTACAATAAGACTTGCTAACCTCTTACATAGCTTGTAGCTCCAAGATAATATAAACAACTCACTTAAGAGAGGGTCAGTCAGTTTCCATAGCTAAGGACCCCATAAAACTGATAGCATGTGGAACAGGAACAGTTTCTCCATGCTCCCCCCAAGGAACCTATGATTATTTACTTCAATAACTGTAGCCAATCATTTACTTGAGTAACTCTGCAAAGAGGAGGGTTGAGATATTTTGCTGGTTGTCCAATATTTAGAGTCACTGGCTCTGTGTAATAGGCTACAAGCAGTCGGGGCTCCCCCCGGACCCCCTTTCCTTTCAAAATCCCATCTCTGGCTGAGAGCATTTGGTATTCGTCCTCTTGAAGCTTACTTTTCAGGTACCATCTCCTGTCTGGACATTTTCTTTTCTTACTGTCTTAGATTTTACTTCCAGAATGTAATTTAGCAAAGTTTAATTTGTGAGAGATAAAATCCTCATTGATTTAGTACTACAGGGTATTACCGACGTTTCCCTGCTCCGTGGGCTATGGAGTACTACAGGGTATTACCGACGTCTTCCTGTTCCGCGGACTATTACACATTTCCTCTTTCATTTGTAAACACAGACATACACTTCAACATTTCTATGGAATAACGGGGTGTGATAAAGGCTAATATCTCTGCAGACCCAAGGAGCAGAGCTGTGCCAAAGTGTGGGTAACGAGATTGCCTGTGAAGAAGGATGCTGTCGACTCTTACAGGAGTCACCGTTTCCCTTTGTTGGTTGAGGAAGTGTGTGTGTGTTCAGCCTTCACTGAATATCCAAGACAGTTCATATTCTGGGCTCTTTCAAGATGCTACTGATTTTTTTTTAAAACCAAGATTGATTATTGTTCCTCTAACAACCTCCATAATTTTGTTTTTTAAAAGCCCCTTTGTTGTGAATCTGTCACCTCACCTGTCTAGCGAAGTGAACTTGAAATGACCTTCCTTCCCTTCTTATTGTGGCCGTCCACATGGGATTTCACACAGGACTCATAAAGGAGAGAGGATCTTCACCAGGGACTCTACGGAGGTGCCGCAGCTTCAGCAGCTGCTGTTACAGTGGTTTGGTCAAATACCAAGACTGACAAACACCCATGGGGTCTGTTTGCTAATTCAGTCTTGAGGACATTTGCAATAGTGATTTTCTGTGGCAATTGAGCTCAGCTAAGATTTAGGTGACCCATTTCCCTTATCGAATGAATTCAGGCCATGCAAACTTTGCAAAAGCTTTCAACTGACAAAATATCAAGAGAGTTGATGTGAAATTGAAAGACAGCTGGCATGGTCTCAGAGCCTCTTGAGTTTAGCTCAGGAAGCTGCAAACTTTCACAGCTGCACAACTGTCAAAATGAAGATTCCGGCAAAAAGATAGTCAAAATATTGCTATTAGACGAAGAACTTTAGGCCTGAAGCCTTTACAGAGAAGAGTTTTCATTTTAAATAAAGATTGCATGTGACATTTTGCATTTATCGCTAGTTTGCTAAGCTAATATAAGGGCAAATGTAGTTAGCTCCGTCAACTTAAGTTTTAAAATTGTAATTTAAATTAGATTTGAAGAGTTTTTTTTTTAATGTAGAATGATCAAATCAAATCTTATTTCTGGAAATAGAACTTCTTTGATGTAGTTCCTTTTTAAAACCATCTCTTTCCAATGACTTGGTCTTGACAAGCCAGAGGAATATTTTAACACTCCACTTTATTATGTGAAAAAAAATTCATCAGGATACTTCCAGGTAAGAACTCAGCAAATTATCAGGTAGACAGACAAAGCTGGGTGTGGTGTTCTCAGGCAGTAAAGTATCAGCCAGGGTAATTTTTACACATCTCTTTTAAGCAAAACAAAACCAGAACTGAATGGTATTTATGGTACAAGTGAAGTTTTTACTCCCTGGAAGATCCTTCAACATCAAACACGTGGTTAAGGGGTAATTATAAGGCTTGTGTAAAAAAAAAAAAAAGAAAGAAAGAAAGAACAAACAAAAAAACCTGATGTCTTGAAAAATGCAATCTTGGGAGTCAGGTGGTGGCACAGCAGGTTAAGCGCACATGGTGCAAAATGCAAGGACTGGCGTAAGGATCCCGGTTCGAGCCCCCGGCTCCCCACCTGCAGGGGAGTCGCTTCACAGGTGGTGAAGCAGGTCTGCAGGTGTCTTTCTCTCCCCCTCTCTGTCTTCCCCTCCTCTCTCCATTTCTCTCTGTCCTATCCAACAACTACTACAACAATAAAACAACAGGGCAACAAAAGGGAATAAATAAATAAATATATTTTTAAAAAGCAATCTTTGGGCTTGATGGTGGCGCACCTGGTTAAGCACTCACATTACAGTGAGCAAGGACCAGGTTCAAGCCCCTGGTCCCCACCTGCAGGGAGGAAGCTTCATGAGTGGTGAAGCAGGGCTGCAGGTGTCTCTCTGTCCTTCTGTCTTCCTCTTCCCTCTTGATTTTTGGCTGTTTCTGCCCAATAAATAAAAAGATAATAATAAAAAATTAGACAATGAAATCTTAGTATGATAAAGGTCTCCTCTCATTGCTTAATGTTCTACTACTGAAGAACTTGGCTGTGTTCCTCTCTGTGTCCTGTCACATGTACACCTCTGCATAGCAGACACAGACCAGCCTCGTCTGTAGCCTCGGTGGGAGATACTAAGACAAGTCTGGAGGGAGGGGCTTCTCATCCCGTGTCCCAGCCTCTAGTCTCAAGAAGTGGTGCCACCCTCACCCCCCTCCTAAAAAACCCTGAAATTTTGGCAACATTTTCAAGGGAAACTGGCTATGGCCTCCCATAAAGTCCACCATAAAACCCATTTTTAATAATTCTAATTGTGTTAGAAATTGCCCAGTTACATTTGAGAAGTGGCATTACACTTGCGCCAATAATGAAAGCACTCTAAATAGCACAGTGCCCGTGACGTCTAATGTGAACGCACAACTGGGAAGTTAGGGGTCAAAGGCCTTCGTGACTTTATAATCATGACTTTATAATCACATTGTTGAAAAATGTGGGGAGATACATGTGAGCTAAAAGCTCAGTGCTCACTGCAGAGAACTGCAGGCAGAGTCCACGCTGAAAGCTCGAATCCCGTCTCCACGAGGTCACTGCATGTCCAGGAAGCAGAGTTCTGAGCCCTCTTTCTTCCCGGCAGTCTGTGTGTTGCTGCGCGATGAGCTTTCTTGTGAGTGGCTATTTGTGCCTCTTCCCTTGCTTACGTAACAAGCTATGCTTAGCACCCACTGGCCTTTTCTTCTTAAATACTTCCTAATTCTTACATTCTACATTTTTAAAAATGATTTTTATTTATTCATGGGATAGAGACAGCCAGAAATTTCGAGGGAAGGGGGGAGATAGACAGGGAGAGGGACAGACACCTGCAGACCTGCTTTGCCACTTGTAAAGTTTTCCCCTTGCAGGTGGGGACTGGGGGCTGGAACACGGGTCCTTGTGCCCTGTAACGTGTGCACTCAACCAGATGTGCCACCACCTGACCCACTTTCAAGTTTCTTTTGCAGAAATATATGATGAGCAGACTTGTCTCTGAACTCTTCTTGATGGGTAGGCAAAGTAGTTGGATCAGAATTTTTCCAGACTTAATCAAGATGGAAAAAGCAGTTGGAGTTGACCGACAGCAGCATCCTAGCCAGACCAAGCTGCCCTTCCCTCTGGCTACCCAGAGGAGAGAGACTGTGCATGCTGTCTTCTTAGGGTGCTTTATTTTCCGAGCTCGCCTCCTTTTCCTTGGGGAACTTCTTTCCTGCATAGGTTAGGCCAACACAGCTTCCGTTCTCCCCAAGTAGAGTTGCCAAGGGCATTCCTCCCACTCTCACTGGTCCTCAGCCAGATTTCCAGTGCCATCTTGATCAGTCTTCCTCATTTTACTGCACCGGCATTCGCTGCATCTCATCTGGGATAAACACCAGGGTAAGACAGGCAAAAGTCATCTTCCTAGTTGCCCAGTGCTGTCAGTTCTGAAGAGCCCAGTCTTGTCCTGTTCAGTGCCTTCTCTGTGAACCTTCCTGCCCATGACAGATAGAAGCAGTGTGACCGTATATGCATTTTAGCCATCCCTTTGCGAGTTATGCCAATCTCTCTGGAAAGAGAGCTTCATTCCTCATTACTGAGATAATTTTTCTCACCTGTTAGACATGCTCTTAGAGGAATCATCTTTCCAAAATTAGAAAATCTATTTCTTGTGTTCTGGGAGAAAAATACAGTGAGAATGATGTCTCTTTCTGATGCGTCTTTATCTCTGAGAGAACTGCAATCTACCCTGATGGATTTCTTTTTGAGAAACTCGTATCTTTAGAAAACATAAAGTTTGATTCTATTATAGGGTATAGACATATGTTTAAAATTCAGGCACAAAGAAAAAGAAATGTAATTGTATATCTCTGACAACTTCCACAGCATGTAGCAAGGGCTTGAACTCTCTCACAGTGAAAGAGAAATGAACATTATTTAGATGGAGGTTAAAAGGTAGAAATGCAGTTCTGACTGCAATGTCTATAATAATTGAGCTTATGAGCCACAGAGGAAGGCCAGTACTTCACCAGGTATTCTCCTAAACCTTTTTGTAGGCTTTAAAATATAAATTCCTTTAGAATATCAACTTGTATGTCTTCAAAGGAAAGAAAACCCTTCTAGAATATTAAATGGACTTACAAAGGAATTTCTTTTTTTGGCTAAAGGGAGATCAAATATTTTCTTTTATCAAAAGTTTGGTTCATTATTGCAAGTGAAAGGCTCACAAAATAGCTGCTTAAGATGACGGAAGGCCCGTGGCAGCCCTAGTTAGTGACTGTGCACAGGTGCGTCTGCCTTCGCCTTCTGACTTTCTTGAGGAAGCTGAACACTGGCTTCCTCTGCAGTCCCCTTTTTGATGCTTACAGAACTTGGTTATTATGAGTTTGAAAATTGCGGAGGGTTCCCTCACATTACATCTAGCTTTGTAAGGTAAGATTATACACTAGCATTAAAACAGGCCAAATAGAAACTAGGGTTTACAATATACGTAAGTGAAGTGATTTTTTTTCTCTTTTATCAGAAGAACAGTAGTAGAGGCTATTGGGGAAAGTGAGTAGAGGAGAGTAAGGCTTTCCTGGCTCTCCACAAGAAGCTACTGCAAGCTAGTTGGCTTCAACAACAGAAGTGGAGTGTCTCCAGGTTCTAGTGGCTGCAAGTTAAAAGGCAGAATGCCGGCAAAGTTGGCTGCTCTGAGGTCTGGGCTGTGATGGGGGTGCTGTTCCAAGCTCCTCTCCTCGACCAGTTGATGGCCAGCCGTTCCCTGTGCCACCTGCTCACGGCAGCTTCTCATGGTGTGCCTGCCGGACCTCCCCTTCTCATAAGGGTGTCAGCTACCCTGGACTATAGCCCCATCTAATAACTTCACTGTCGTGAAGTAGAGAAAGAAAGGCTGGCGTCTGTGTGTCTGCACAGGAGCTGAGCTGCCCAGTGATCCGCCTTCGGCTGTCCTCCTCAGCTCATTCAGTTTCATCACCTGCCCTCCCCACCTTCTCTCTGCATCTTCATCTCCTCACTTGCTGCCGGGCATCTAGGATTGTGGTCATAGGGATGTGCATCTATTATTGTTCTAATTTGGCCAAGTTGGGACAATGGAAACAGATCCGACTCCTCTCCTGTCTCCTGTGTTCTCTCAAGTGACGACTGCAGTGGCAGACATGCAGAATACCATACGTCGGGCAGTCTGCAGAATTCTTTTCTTTTGTCTTGACTTTTTAAATTAACTTTTTTTTTTTTTTACTTGCTTTAATCAAGTGTTATGGTTCGGGCTTATTCTCCCTTTAACTGCCTGAGCATTCTCACTGCGTTTCCTTTGTCATGAACATTGAAGGCCTTCTGTGTGTAACTGGTGCCATGTACTTTTGCAGGCGTGGTAATGAACTGTAGCTCTGATGAGAGGGGTTCAGAGCAGCAGCTGGAGGGAAAGAGTCTCACCTGCTGGCCTGCTGTGTGACTTAGTCTCCTGATGACTGGTTTCAGGTTTCAGGTTTCATGCAGCCTTCTTTGAACTTTCTTTCAGCCATGACTGGCACTTACTGCAAGTCCAGTCAGTATTTTTATTGACTAGATCTTTGATTTAATCCATAGTAAACAGATTACTTGTACAAGGAATCATCCTCTTTCAGAATCACCACATGGATTCTACCATTTCATTACTAGACACTTACTGTATAGTAGGCATCATCACATTGCTGAACAGAAGCACGGAACCTGCCCCTGGAATTAGGACCCAGAGAATAGAATGAGTAGTAGTGTGATGACATGTCACAGGGGCCGTGCACAGGACGGAGCCCAAGGAGCAGTCTCTTTAGGGAAGGCGAGGCTGCTGAGTTGGACCTTGCCAGCTTACGTTAGGATAGCAGGGAGTGGGATGGCTTTTCAGTGGAGGAAGCAGCACTGGTGAAAATCTAGAGATGTCCAGATGGATGTGTCGAGAGGGAGAAAGCAGAAGAGAGCTGCGGGTGGGGGCATCACAGGAAGCAGGAGCTGGTGTGGCGGCTGGGGAGGTGGCTCAGCATGTCAGGTGCTATGTTTGCACACGTGTGCTCACAGGCCCAGCCGTTGCCGCTGCCACTCCACAAGCTGGAGTTAGAGTGCCCTGGTTGCAAACACTCTCAACTCTCTCTCTCCCCCTCTCCCTCTCTCTCTCTCTCTCTATATATATATGTATATATATATTTAAATACTTATTTATTCCCTTTTGTTGCCCTTGTTGTTTTATTGTTGTAGTTATTGTTGTTATTAATGTCATTGTTGTTGGATAGGACAGAGAGAAATGGAGAGAGGAGGGGAAGACAGAGAAGTGGAGAGAAAGACAGACACCTGCAGACCTGCTTCACCGCCTGTGAAGCGACTCTCCCCTGCAGGTGGGGAGCTGGGGGCTCGAACCGGGATCCTTACGCCAGTCCTTGTGCTTTGTGCCACCTGTGCTTAACCTGCTGCACTAACTCCCGACTCCCTCTAAATATATATTTTAAATATTTATTTATTTATTCCCTTTTGTTGCCCTTGTTGTTTTATTGTTATAGTTATTATTGTTGTTGTTGTTGTTATTGATGTTGTCGTTGTTGGATAAGACAGAAATGGAAAGAGGAGGGGAAGACAGAGGGGGGGAGAGAAAGACAGACACCTGCAGACCTGCTTCACCGCCTGTGAAGCGACTCCCCTGCAGGTGGGGAGCCGGGGGCTCGAACCGGGATCTTTATGCCGGTCCTTGCGCTTTGCACCACCTGCGCTTAACCCGCTGCGCCACCGCCCGACTCCCTCTAAATATTTTCAGTTGCATTTATTCACTGGATATAGACAGCCAGAAATCAAGAGGAACGGGGTGGGGGTGGGGCGGGGGATAGAAAGACAACGCCCTGCACCAGCAACAGGCCTGAGCTGAGCAGTGTTCTGGAAAAAAGAAAGAAAGAAAGAAAGAAAGAAGGAAGGAAAAGAAAAGAAAAGAAAAGAAAAGAAAAGAAAAGAAAAGAAAAGAAAAGAAAAGAAAAGAAAAGAAAAGAGAGACACTGCAGTCCTGCTTCACCACTTGCAGAGTTCCCTCCGCCCAGGTGGGGCTGGGGGCTCAGACCCAGGTCCTTGTGTACTGTAACACGTGCGCTCAGCCAGGTGTGCCACCACCTGCACCTTCTTCTCTTCTCTCTCTCTCTCTTTCCCCCTCTCTTCCCCTAAAATAAATGAACACATCTTTGAAAGATCATGGAGAGTCATCGTGTATATAGACAGAGACTAGAGATCTGGGTGATGACAGGGGCACTGTCTCGGAATAGGGTCAGTGGGGGTGACTGAGGAAGCATTCAGCATTCTCAGGGGGGAACCGAATAGGAGTCTGGGGGTCGAGGACCAATGTCTGCTTCCTGGCATCTGCCTGCCAGCTCCCAGAACTTGGTAGCCCCCAGAACTGAGGACATCTGTGGGGAGGTGACACAGAGAGTTTTGTGATGAAATGTCTCCTTTCTTAAGGCAACTTGGTTGGACGGGGAGTGTCTGTGCTGTCATGATTTATATGAAGTGATATATAGTCATAGACTCAGTTTCTGGAAGACTTTTCTAAAACTATTGGAGTTTCTTAGGGTTCAGAATGAGGACAACTGGGGCCAGGTGGCGGTGCACCTGTTACAGTGCACAAGGACCCAGGTTCGAGTCCCTGGCTCCCATCTGCAGGGGGAAAGCTTTGTGAGTGGTGAAGCAGGGCTGCAGGTGTCTCTCTGTCTCTCTCCTTCTCTATCACCCCCCCCTTCCCTTTCAATTTCTGGCTGTCTCTATCCAATAAATAAATAAAGATAATTTTAAAAAGATATAAAAACAGACTTAAAAAGAATGAGAATCTTTTTATTAAATTATTTTGTTTTCTGTCCTTCAGTTCGGCCGTGCCTCCTGTGCCATAGGGTGACAAGTAGGTCTTGTTAGTCATAACAAACCCTCTTCACTCACTCCTCCGTGTATTTTAATAAGGACACTTTTTGAAAAGTCAGAAGCAGGGAACTGGTTGCTAGGGGAACCATGCATCCAGTTAGAAGGCTGAAGCTCAGTTTCACCCTTTAACCTCCAGGGAGAAGTGAGGGGCTGGAAATTGAACCCCTTGCCCAGGGATGATGGCCAACCAATCATGAGCACATGATAAGCCTCTAGGACAACCCCTAGGCCAGGCGTCCGAGCTCCTGGTGTGGTGGGCACACAGATGTGCTTGGGAAGGTGAGACTGGCTGACAGCACAGCTCCTCCTCTCTGTCTGGCCGCAGTGTGAGTCCCATGAGGCAGCTTCTATGTTATTTCCTTTTATAATAAACCGATAATCTGGTATCACAGACTATTTTTTTTTTTTTTTTGAGTTCCATGAGCTGCTCAAGACAATTGATCAGACTAATTTGTGGGACGCTCCAGTTGTGTGACCTGGGGGTGAGAAGGGAGCATATATCAGCTGGGTTCAGGAGGACCATATTCAGGAAGATATTTGTCAGGATGCGGCATCATCTAAGTTCATTTCCCACATCTACGCTCGACCGGACCTGCCAATATACGTGGATATCTTCGCCCACCCTGCCCAACGCTTGACATCTTGTCACCCAATCTGGTCCCCTACGCCTACACTGAACTTCTCTGTTCCAGACTCTTGGAAACAGAGTTGGCAGTCAGCTGAGGTCAAGAACAAACACCTCATCACAGACCCCTGCAGGCATCCACCCGGCTTTGACCTAGCACGTTATGATCGGGCCCTCCTCAATCGCTATCGAACAGGCCATGGCCGGTGCGCCGCTATGTTCCATCGCTGGGGAGCCAGAGACGAACCGAACTGCCCCTGCGGCTCCAGACAGACTACGACCCACATAGTCAACGACTGCCACCTCTCCAGATTCAAAGGAGGTCTGGAAACTTGACATCAGGCTCAACCTGACGCTGTTGACTGGCTACGGAAGAAGGGCAAACGCTATAGGAAGAAGGAGGACCATCTACAGTGGGCATGGTCTCCCGCGGCTGAGCCCTCCGGTGTGGCCTCTGACACAGCTCAGGAAGACAGCAGCAGAGCTCAGTTAGGCTGAGGACAACGCAGGTGCAGAATCCCTGGTGGGTAGAGCACCGGCACATCTGGACGTCAGAGTGAAGTTTCCAGAGCACTGTCTGCGATGCCCTGAACAGAGACATGCAGCTGAGATGGCCCTGAACAGAGACGTAACATATCTTCTGTTACTATTACTTAATTTGAAGAAAACATTTCCTTTTATGCCAGTGATGTTTGGTTCCAGAAACTTGTTGCTCACCAGTAAGCACAGGAATCCAGGCCAAGCTGACATTTCCTGAGCAGTCTCTGAGGGGCTGCAGGCAGGCAGACTCTTGATGGAGCCAGTATTTATAGCTGTCCATAAATGCCAGTCTTTGAGCCAGGAGAGCAGCTGTGCCTACGCAGGTACCTCTGACCTGCTGCCAATGTGCTGTCTTTGATCTTCTGAGCCTTCTGCTAAATTCTCATCCGATCTCATCTCACTGCCCCTTAACTGAAACCAATTTTCGTGTTTTATATTTAATCCTTTGGCAGCCCTGAGCCAGCTGGTGAAATAACTGTGTTTGCAAGTTGAAAAAAGTTCCCAGCGTCCTTGTTAAATTCAACTGAAGTGAGAAACTTTTTTATTCATTTATTTATTTAAAAAAGGAGACATTAACAAAACCATAGGATAAAAGGGGTACAACTCCACACAGTTCCCACCGCCAGAACTCCGTATCCCATCCCCTCCCCTGACAGCTTTCCTATTCTCTATCCCTCTGGGAGTATGGACCCAGGGTCACTGTGGGATGCAGAAGGTGAAAGTTCTGGCTTCTGGAATTGCTTCCCCGCTGAACGTGGGTGTTGGCAGGTGGATTCATACTAGAGAAACTTTTTTGAAAAGAGAAAAGATGGTGATGATAAGAATTTAGACTCTTTATTTCATTAGAGATATTTGTAAAAGGCAAAGTAGTGTAATGTAGTGGCCATTTCTAAATGTTTTCAGATAATGACTGAAGAACACTTGTTTGTGAACCAGCCTCTTTTTGAGTCAAGCACAGATTTGCTTGGAGGTACCACCATCGGCACAAGGCTCTGCGTTGGGGCGTGAGGGGAGAGGCTTCACTGAAGAGAGTATCTGACAAGGGCACTGTGCCCAGGACATTTTTCTGAGAGGCTGAAGTAGAAGAATGTAGGCAAGGCTGAGCCTTAAGTCAGAACCACAGTTCTTGATCTTGTTCATAGCACTATCTAGCGCAGAACCTCTCACATAGCTGAATCTTAGTCTCTTTGCATGTAAAATGGAAATAGTGATATTTCCTCATGACTATTCTGAGATCCTCTGACATAAGTTAATACAATCTTTAACATGGAGCAGACACTTTGAAAATGCTGCAAGTATTTGAATATCTGAGGCATCCCAAAAGCTTACAAATAATTCTGCTTCTGCTGCACCGTACACTACTGTGTCAGTTGCAGAGGGAACGACCATTATCATCCTCCACCACTAGAAAACCCATGTTTTTTTTTTTTTTTTTAATAATTTTTTTAAATATTTATTTATTATTTATTTTCCCTTTTGTTGCCCTTGTTTATCATTGTTGTTGTTGTTATTGCTGTCATCGTTGTTGGATAGGACAGAGAGAAATGGAGAGAGGAGGGGAAGACAGAGAGGGGGAGAGAAAGATAGACACCTGCAGACCTGCTTCACCGCTTGTGAAGTGAACCCCCTGCAGGTGGGGAGCCGGGGGCTCGAACCAGGATCCTTATGCCGATCATTGTGCTTTGCGCCACCTGCGCTTAACCCGAAAACCCATGTTTTTAATGACTTGAAACTTCTTACTTGCCAAGAGACAGAAGACCCTGTCTTCTGACTGATACCCTGCCTCTGAATTCCTGTTCAATAGCAAGCAAACGCGTGATGAAAAAGAAGGCCTCTTCCAAATCAAGGAGAATACTTCTTTCTTGAGTGATGGAATGCAAACCGTAGCTATGTAAGCACTTTCAGAAGAATGTCATTGTCTGTGGAATTAATTTTCATCCTGGTTCAACAATGCCTGCTTGCTGTCAAAGTCCCGTCTGCTTGGTTAGGAGACGAAGCCTTGGACCCAGGAGTAAATTATTTTAGTGTTCCTTAGTTCTGGGTGAAAACTAAATTTGTTTAGATATGTAGTATAAAGCAGAAAAGCATTTGTCTGAGTGTAGTTAGTAATGCAAGTCCTTGTATAGTCTACACAGCTTTGCTCAGTGAACTATACTAGTTTTGTGAATCAGAAAAGTCTTTTATTTTTTTTAATTTTATTTATTTTATTTATTTATTCCCTTTTGTTGCCCTTGTTTTTTTATTGTTGTAGTTATTATTGTTGTTGTCGTTGTTGGATAGGACAGAGAGAAATGGAGAGAGGAGGGGAAGACAGAGAGGGGGAGAGAAAGATAGACACCTGCAGACCTGCTTCACTGCCAGTGAAGCGACTCCCCTGCAGGTGGGGAGCTGGGGTTCGAACCGGGATCCTTATGCCGGTCCTTGTGCTTTGCGCCACCTGCGCTTAACTCGCTGCGCTACCGCCCGACTCCCTAGAAAAGTCTTTTATAAATTATCCAGATAGCTCTCACTGGATATGTTTAGGGCCAGTGTACATAAAATATTAAAACTTTCATTTCTTTTTAAAAATATTTTTTATTATTTTTAAGTTTATTTATTTATTGGGTAGAGACAGCCAGACATCAAGAAGGAGGGGGTGGTAGAGAGGGAGAGAGACAGAGAGACGCCTGCAGCCCTGCTTCACCGCTTGTGAAGCTCCCCTGCAGGTGGGGAGTGGGGGTTCAGACTTGGGTCCTTGCACACCGTAATGTGAGCACTCACGCAGGCGCACCACCACCTGGCCTCTAGTCTTTCTTGTCTCACTTTTCTTTTGTAGTATCATATTCCAAGATAGCTAATTACTTCAGACTGAATGTATCTCAGTACTTAACCCAGCACCCAGACGACCCAGGAACGTTATCTGCTAGCATCTCTGATGTGGAGGGGTGGGTGAGCTGACTCGAGATACGGGCGTGGAGAAGCAGTCAGGTACGGAGACAGTGGCGGTCTGGATGCTGAGCTTGTCGTTTTCGACGGGTTAGGTTGTTTTCACCGGGCTGGCTTCACGGGCAGGTAACAGACGACCAGGGACTCATAGTTGAGCTGTAGGCAGTATCTCTTTATTCATGCAGGACGCAGCACAATCTAAGACGAGCTAAGCTAAACTCAAGGTAAAGTACTCTAAAACTCACAATGCTGTCTTTATATATACTTGCCAAGTAGGGTGGAAACAGGGTGTGACATAGAGAGGGTGGAGAGAAAAGTGACTGGTGACAATCAGAGTGTGACAAGGAGAGGATCAGGGTGTGACAAGGAGGGGGGGTGGAGCAAAAACATATCATGAAACAGTGGGGATTGAACCAATGCCCTGGAGGGAGGTACTTGTTAACAGCGGTTATATAAATAGAATGAAGTGGTTATGTAAATAGAATAGTGTTAAGCAGGGGGGATTTAAACCAAATGAAACAGAAGGGGTCTCATGCATACCAACAGAGCTGACACAGGACCCTTCACACTTCCTGTCTACAGACCCCCCTGTCCATCCTGCTTCCTGCTGAATCTGCTCCTTATAACCTAGGGTTCTTGGCGCATTATAAGACTTGCTATGAAGAGATTCCAGCTCTTAAGAGGGCTACTTCATTGTTCTCCCGTGTCTAAGGCTACACCTTTGATGAAGACGCTTTCGGGGGCTCAGTCAGACACTTCACTTCTGCCTGAGTATCTCTGGGGTTTAAGCGTCACCTTCCTTCATGGGTGGAAAATGCCACATGCTTTATTCATCCTCTCTTCACATGTGTCAGCCAAACCTCGTTGTGTAGTCATTATTCTCAAAATTATACGTATGTGCACATATTATTATGTATTATTATTAGATAGGCCAGGGGGAAATGGAGAGGGAAGACGGAGATAGAGAAAGACAGACACCTTCAGACCTGCTTCTCTGCTTGTGAAACATCCCCCCTGTAGGTGGGGAGTGGAGGTTCAAACCCGGCTCCTTGCTCGGGTCCTTGTGTTTAATGGGGCGTACCACCACCCAGCCCCTTGGGCATATATATTATTTATATAAAATTTTAACTTTAAAACTATCCATATTCTATCACTTGAGGCAGTAAAATAGACTATTATCCTTTGTTTTGAACAATACCCCCAGAATTTCTCAGAGTGTAGTTCGACTCTGTTCGTACTAGAATGTGTTCCAGGTCTCACACTGCCAATCTGTCTTTCACATGCTACCAGAAAGTGAAGCTGGAGTGAGCGGTCGATACTGTGAGCAAATTCTGGTTTATAGAGAGAGGAAAAGTGACTCAAGCTCAGTAGATTGCGTCAAGGAATCCATATTTTAGCTGATAAGTATTCCAAAATGTCAAAACATGTCAAAAAGAAATAGCTGTTTCAAATATATAGTTTGATACCTTGAAGAAACGGACTGAATGACAACACAAGTCTGTCCACTGGTCAGCGCCTCTCGTCATCGTCTTGTGGAGTACTCGTAGCTGAGTACGCGGCCGCAGGAAGGCAGGCAGGGCACAGGGAATGCTCAAATGGTATTTTACCTTCATAAAGATGGTATCTGGGACGTCCTCTGGTGAGAGTGAAGCAACTTGCACCGCATGTCTGTTCTATACAAAGAAATAGTGTTTGTTCTTGGAAACAATTCCTGATTTTATTAAAACACAAAATGAGCCAGTAAAGTTTCCGATAGAGAAGCAAATTCAGAGTTTGGAATTTTATAGCCAATGTCAATCCTCCCTCGTGCATTCTAGAAAACACTTTCAACAGACTGGCACCCTTTCAGTGGTGCTCTCTGTGTGAAGCATGGCCTCGGGGAGCTGTCTGCAGAGCGGACCCTCAGACTCTGCTGCGTGGTGGTGGGCGATTTTCCTATTCTCCCTCATTTGGTTGCTAAGATCCATCACATTTTTTAATCTTCCATGTTTTAAAATTAGAAAAAAAAAAGTTACTAAAAACATTGTTTGGGCAATGAACAAAACCACAGTGTATTTAAAGTCTTTATCTTGGCAAATGACCCACTGTGAATTAGCAGTTAGATCATATAGATATTCTGAGCAACATCTGTGCAGACTCACTAGGTCTCCAATTATGCTTCTCGCATGTTAGACAATCAGACCGGAGAATGGGCGGGTGGGAGGCATATCTGCCAAGGCAGTTCTCACACAGCCCAGATAGCACCTTATTGTGACTGGTACAGAAGCCATTTTCTTTCTGAGATAGAAAAGTCATGTCATGTTCCTGAGGGGAATCCTTAAATAATGATGAAAGGCACGGCATGAGCTCTTGACCCTCTGTGGCCTTAGTGTTCATTCCCTCAGTGGCCTTTGTCTTCATTCCCTCTGTGGCCTTCGTCTTCATTCCCTCAGTGGCCTTCGTCTTCATTCCCTCAGTGGCCTTCGTCTTCATTCCCTCTGTGGCCATCGTCTTCATTCCCTCAGTGGCCTTCGTCTTCATTCCCTCTGTGGCCTTCGTCTTCATTCCCTCAGTGGCCTTCGTCTTCATTCCCTCTGTGGCCTTCGTCTTCATTCCCTCTGTGGCCTTCGTCTTCATTCCCTCAGTGGCCTTCGTCTTCATTCCCTCTGTGGCCTTCGTCTTCATTCCCTCTGTGGCCTTCGTCTTCATTCCCTCAGTGGCCTTCGTCTTCATTCCCTCAGTGGCCTTCGTCTTCATTCCCTCTGTGGCCTTCGTCTTCATTCCCTCAGTGGCCTTCGTCTTCATTCCCTCTGTGGCCTTCGTCTTCATTCCCTCTGTGGCCTTCGTCTTCATTCCCTCTGTGGCCTTCGTCTTCATTCCCTCTGTGGACTTCGTCTTCATTCCCTCAGTGGCCTTCGTCTTCATTCCCTCTGTGGCCTTCGTCTTCATTCCCTCAGTGGCCTTCGTCTTCATTCCCTCTGTGGCCTTCGTCTTCATTCCCTCTGTGGCCTTCGTCTTCATTCCCTCTGTGGCCTTCGTCTTCATTCCCTCTATGGCCTTGGTCTTCATTCCCTCAGTGGCCTTCGTCTTCATTCCCTCAGTGGCCTTCGTCTTCATTCCCTCTGTGGCCTTCGTCTTCATTCCCTCAGTGGCCTTCGTCTTCATTCTCTCAGTGGCCTTCGTCTTCATTCCCTCAGTGGCCTTCGTCTTCATTCCCTCTGTGGCCTTCGTCTTCATTCCCTCTGTGGCCTTCGTCTTCATTCCCTCAGTGGCCTTCGTCTTCATTCCCTCAGTGGCCTTCGTCTTCATTCCCTCAGTGGCCTTCGTCTTCATTCCCTCTGTGGCCTTCGTCTTCATTCCCTCAGTGGCCTTCGTCTTCATTCCCTCAGTGGCCTTCGTCTTCATTCCCTCTGTGGCCTTGGTCTTCATTCCCTCAGTGGCCTTCGTCTTCATTCCCTCAGTGGCCTTCGTCTTCATTCCCTCTGTGGCCTTCGTCTTCATTCCCTCTGTGGCCTTCGTCTTCATTCCCTCTGTGGCCTTCGTCTTCATTCCCTCTGTGGCCTTCGTCTTCATTCCCTCTGTGGCCTTCGTCTTCATTCCCTCTGTGGCCTTCGTCTTCATTCCCTCTGTGGCCTTCGTCTTCATTCCCTCAGTGGCCTTCGTCTTCATTCCCTCTGTGGCCTTCGTCTTCATTCCCTCAGTGGCCTTCGTCTTCATTCCCTCAGTGGCCTTCGTCTTCATTCCCTCTGTGGCCTTCGTCTTCATTCCCTCAGTGGCCTTCGTCTTCATTCCCTCAGTGGCCTTCGTCTTCATTCCCTCAGTGGCCTTCGTCTTCATTCCCTCTGTGGCCTTCGTCTTCATTCCCTCTGTGGCCTTCGTCTTCATTCCCTCTGTGGCCTTCGTCTTCATTCCCTCTGTGGCCTTCGTCTTCATTCCCTCTGTGGCCTTCGTCTTCATTCCCTCTGTGGCCTTCGTCTTCATTCCCTCAGTGGCCTTGGTCTTCATTCCCTCTGTGGCCTTGGTCTTCATTCCCTCAGTGGCCTTGGTCTTCATTCCCTCTGTGGCCTTGGTCTTCATTCCCTCAGTGGCCTTCGTCTTCATTCCCTCTGTGGCCTTCGTCTTCATTCCCTCAGTGGCCTTCGTCTTCATTCCCTCAGTGGCCTTCGTCTTCATTCCCTCAGTGGCCTTCGTCTTCATTCCCTCTGTGGCCTTCGTCTTCATTCCCTCTGTGGCCTTCGTCTTCATTCCCTCAGTGGCCTTGGTCTTCATTCCCTCTGTGGCCTTCGTCTTCATTCCCTCAGTGGCCTTCGTCTTCATTCCCTCTGTGGCCTTCGTCTTCATTCCCTCAGTGGCCTTCGTCTTCATTCCCTCTGTGGCCTTCGTCTTCATTCCCTCTGTGGCCTTCGTCTTCATTCCCTCTGTGGCCTTCGTCTTCATTCCCTCTGTGGCCTTCGTCTTCATTCCCTCAGTGGCCTTCGTCTTCATTCCCTCAGTGGCCTTCGTCTTCATTCCCTCTGTGGCCTTCGTCTTCATTCCTTTGCAGCCCTGTGGCTCTGCTCTCATTGAGCTGTAGCTCAGAGACTAACCCACTCAGCCATCACTCTCTGGCATTCTGCTTGCCCACCATTCATATGGAAATCAGTGTGGAGACAACTGCTGAAAATAGGAGACACTTTTCTTTTTTAAACCCAAAGTATGATCCAATAACATCATTATATACTAAAATAATAAATCATTGTTAACTAAGTTAAGAAATTCTGCTTAGTATATTCATGTCATCACAATTGACCAGCTATTTAAAATAGAAATAGACTATAAATAACATTTCTTAAGAGTGTGATTTCATAATAAAATACTTATAGATAGCGAAAGATTATAAATATGTGGTATTCAGAATATTCAATTCTTTACTATAAGCAATTGAAACATGAAACTGATAGAAAAGAGATGTTAATGCCTGTGATTCTCTTTACAATTGAGCTCTGGTTCTATGGACTGCACAGCACACAGTGGAGTCTTGAAATCACCTGCACCAACTTTCTCCCTATGGAGACGTCTCTTTCATAAGCTCTCCTCTCGTCTTGAAGTATGTTCAGATAGAGAAGCAGCACATGTACATAAGAAAATGTCAGTGCAGGATTCTCAACTATTTGACAGTATAAATTTGCTTCAAATTCTCCTACCTAGAGTCCTAGTTCTGTTTGAGAGAACAGATTCCTCTACACAATGCAGCTCTTCAAATATTTGTTAGTAATTATTTTATGCACAGATCTATTACTTAGAAATGTCATCTTGTGGGGGCAGGTGGTAGTGCATCTGGCTAAGTGCATGTATTACAGTGCACAAGTACCTAGGTTCAAGCCCCTGCTTGAACCCACTGCTCCTGGAGGCCATTTTTCTATTTTATTGCGTAGGACAGAAATTGAGAGAGGAGTGGGAGGCAGAGAGGGGAGAGACAGAGAGACATCTGCAGACCTGCTTCACCACTTGTGAAGCTTCCCCCCTGGCTAGCAGGGACCAGGGCTTTGAACCTGCATCCTCGTGCAGTAGCACTGTGCTTACTTGCACTTAGTACTGCGTGTGCTTAACTGGATGTGCAAGTGCCCGGGCTCCTGGGAAACCTGCTGGTAATTACCCTCAACTGAAATCACCCACCACTTGGCATGAAGGTGCTAAGCTGAGGAATCTATCACAATGAGCAATAGTGGTAAATGGAAAAAGTATCTATGCATTAATACTCCTTCAAACATTTTATTTTTATTTTGTTTTTAAATTTTTAAATATTTATTTATTTCCTCTTGTTGCCCTTGTTTCATTGTTGTAGTTATTATTGTTATTGTTATTGATGTCATTGCTGTTGGATAGGACAGAGAGAATGGAGAGAGGAGGGGAAGACAGAGAGGGGAGAGAAAGACAGATATCTGCAGACCCGCCTGTGAAGCGACTCCCCTGCAGGTGGGGAGCCAGGGGCTGGAACCAGGATAATCATGCCTGTCCTTGTGCTTTGTGCCACGTGTGCTTAACCTGCTGCGCTACTGCTCGACTCCCACCTTTAAACATTTCAAAGGCATAAACACTGAAATAAATGATACACATTTATTCAAATGTATTTCCCCAAATTCATCAGAATAGTTAGTAATTAAAAGTGAAATACATATATTTAACAGAAACATTTTCTTTTTTTTTCTTCTACTTTTATTTATTGGGGGATTAACAGTTTTCAGCTGACAGTAAAATACAATGGTTTGTACATGCATAATATTTCCATATAACAATCCAACCCCCACTAGGTCCTCCTCTGCCATCATGTCTCAGGACCTGACCCCCCTCCCAGAGTCTTCTACTTTGGTGCAACACACCAGCTCCAGTTCAGGTTCTGCTTAGAGTTTTCCCTTCTGATCTTGTTTTTCAGCTTCTGCCTGTGAGTGAGGTCATCTCATGTCCATCCTTCTGTTTCTGCCTCATCTCACTTAACATGATATTTTCAAGCTCCATCCAAGATGGGAGAAACCTGTTCAGTAACTGAAAAAATTGCTTTCTTTCTAGGAAAAATTAGGAAGTTTAAATATATATGTGTGTATGTGTGTATGTGTGTACAAACTCATCTCCCTCATTTCTATGTGAATGAAAATTTAGAAAGATAGCCCATAGTGTCAACGGTGATTATCTCTAAGAGAAAGATTTCTTGGTTCTTTTTTTTTTTTTTTCTTTTTCTTTTTTTGCCTCCAGGTCTATCGTGGGTGCTAGGTGACTGCACTATGAATCCACTATGCTCCTGGAGGCCATTTTTTCCCATTTATTTTGTTGCCCTTGTTGTTGTTATAATAGATATGTTGTTGTTGGGCAGGACAGAGAGAAATGGAGAGAGGAGGGGAAGACAGAGAGGGGGAGAGAAAGACAGACACCTGCAGACCTGCTTCACCGCCTGTGAAGCGACTCCCCTGCAGGTGGGGAGCCGGGGGCTCGAACCGGGATCCTTACACCAGTCCTTGCTCTTCGCACCACGTGCGCTTAACCCACTGCGCTACCGCCTGGCCCCCTTGGTTCTTTTTTTTTCTAACTTCTTGTGTTGGCAATTTTTTTTCTGAGTACTAAAATCATTTCCAGCAGCTTGGGGAAGGAAGGGGAACTCAGCTGAAACACTATCCATCATTCTTAGTGTGATGCAAAATTCCAGCCGTACTATGAGGAATAAGCTTATTTACTCACTCCTTTGAAGATGACATCACAGACGATGTAATGCAAACTCTAACACGTTGACTCCCCAGAACCTTCCAGGCTGCTCTCATGTCAGGACCCGTCTTCCTCGAGGGGCAGAGCAGGCTGACCAGCCTCCCTTCAGAGAGTGGGGAGTCCCTGCCATGGCTGCTCTGCAGTGAGGGTGGGTTTGGAGAGGCCACAGGGGGGCTTATGATGACGTTCCTGATGGAGGTGACCATGATGGTGGAGAGAGGGTTCTGTTAGAGGCCTAGGCCCATTATGTCTGTGTGGGAATCCAAGGTCTCCCCGACAGAACCCGAGATCTAGTCACATAGGCCCTGAACAAGCCCCAGGTGATGCTGTTATCTCTGTCTTTCAGCTCTCAGTTGAACAACTAAGTGCTAAATCTTAGGAAGGAAGGGACCGTCTCTTTCTCTGAGTTTAAATTAGAGAAAGAGGCATTTCCTTCCTGTTGTGGAAGGAAACCCTGGGAGAGAACAGATGAGGGAGTCCATGCAGACTGGGCTCTCACTCGCCCATAAACCGTGCCGAGCTCATCTGCTGAGAATGAGGGCCTGTGGAGGAAGGACAGCTTGGAACAGTGGGCACGTTTGCGATGGGCTGTTTCAAGACGCTTCTTAGGAGATCTGGACGAGATGGACTGCCTTTGTGTGTGTGTGTGATGCAGTGCATTAATAACATAATTAAATTGTGGAATGAAGTGTGGGTTTTAGGAAGAGGAAGTAGAGAGATATCTTTCTCCAATTAAAATGAATGAGATAATTTTCCCCTGAGGTGGCCACAGTGTGCTTGCTAATGGCTGCCTGCCTTAAAAGGCTCAGGGACGCAGTCCACCTCCAGCACCTACCTGCCCATCTGCAGAAGCTCTCCAGATTTAATTCCACTGTTTAAACCTTTCCTGCTTACTAGGTATTAAGTAAGTGTATTAAAAAAAAAAAAAGCCTCTGCTGCCTGTAGTAACATTTGCCCAGAAGGGACAAAAAAATCCCAGGAAATCGGAGAATTCAGATTGTTGTTTATATGGACAAAGAGCAGGTTTCCACAGAAGCAAGTTAATGTCTCACCAGCAGCTCCTTTTTGGGCACGAGCCCAGCACTGAGGCTGAGACTGACCCGTGACTGGTCTGGGAATGCCCGCTGACCTGGCGTTCTGCTGGCACCCTCTTGTCTTGTCTGTGCTTCCCTGAAAAGCCTCTCTGCCATCGCCCTTTTCACGACTCCGGATGCTCTCCACTGAGGACCCACTCTCAGATACGGCCTTGCCATTTGATTCCAAGTTAGGGAACCAACCGCCCCGACAGGCTGCTCTGCTCATTAGAAACGGAGTGGAGTGGCACATCGGTGGGTGGGGTTGGCAGCTCATGGAATTTTATATACTTTCCTCATATTTGAGAGCTACTCTGTCCTAATCCAGCTTTCTTTTTAAAAAAATAATTTTTAATCCTATTTATTTATGTATTAGATAGAGACAGTCAGAAATCAAGAGGGGAGGGGGATATAGAAAGACAGAGAGACACTTGCAGCCCTGCTTCACCACTTGCAAAGCTTTCCTCCTGCAGGTGGGGACCAGGGGCTTGAACCTGGTACCTTGTGCCCTGTGGTGTGTGCACTTAAGCAGCTGTGCCACTGCCGTCCCCAACCTAATCCAGCTTTGTAGTCCTACCCTAAGCTCTGACACCATCTTCCCAGACAATAATCGTAGTCCACCGTTAGCTGTCAGGCTCAGGCAAGAGCTACTGGAGTCGGGGACCCCGTGGCATATGCCTAAAATAGACTCCTAGCTTCTTCCCACATGGAGACCCCTAGTTTCATCTGCTCTATTCCTATATTTGCATTCCTGTTTATTCAACAATTTTTCCTGCTTTATATTTTACTGCCTTTCAGCCACCAAGTTGATTCCAGAGTTGACTATGATTCCACCCTGACCTCCCTGGGCAGACACCCTCACCCATGTGTCCTGGAGCCTCCCCTCCCCAGAGCCCTGCCCCACTAGGGACAGACAGACACAGGCTGGGGGTGTGGATCCACCTGTCAACACCCATGTCCAGCGAAGAAGCAATGACAGAAGCCAGAACTCCCACCTTCTGCTCCCCATAGAGAATCTGGGTCCCTGCTCCCAGATCCCCTGATGGATAAAGAACAGGGAAGCTTCTAATGGAGGAGATAGGACATGGAGTTCTGGTGGTGGGAACTGTGTGGAATTTTCCCCCTTGCAATCTTGCTATTCATTATTAAATCACTAAAATAATAATAATAATAATGACAAATAGAGCAGCAAAAGAGGAAGTAACAGCAAGAGACATGTCAGCAAATGTCAGTGTCTACATCATGGAAGGTCTGGCTATTGTGACTGAAAATCACACCTTCCACAGAGCTCAGAATGAGCCTCCCTGCTACCAGGGCCTCCCCGTCCTGCAGCAGCTGCACGGTGCACGGCCTGAGCCTCTGACACCATGGTCTCCTGCTCACTCAGTCTCTGCTACTACTGAGCTCCCAGTTTCGCTGACATTCGGTGCCCTTACCAGACTTATTCCCAGGACTCTTCTGCCATAGTCCTCACTAGGTTTCTCTGGATTCCTTTCCCCTCAGTAAATCACCCCAGTGATTCCTTTATGTCACCAACTTTCATTTCAGTCATGCTTACGTAACTTATCTTCTATATTGATCTATTTTTTTTTTTGCTCAGTGACAAGTATATATCTTTGTCCATAGTCTCCATAGCATCTATTGATAATAAAAAATATAGATGGAATTCAGTTAAAAACGGACACAAAGCTAAAGTAAATGGCACCTATGAGAACACAGTCCCTTTCAGTCTTAGAATTCAGCCATCACGGTAGAATAGCACTCCGGCTTTCTCTACACTCACCTACATCTTCAGTTCTAACTGCAAACAGGGTTTATGGCACATGTTCCAAGACTTTTGCAAGGAATCTAATGAGACCACACACCAGTCTTGATGAGCCAGACTCGCACCATAAACCAGATGAAGACATTCAACTTAATGGCAACACTTCCTTCCTCATCATCATGCCAGAGAATGGAGAAGGAGGAAAAGGTACAAGTTCAAGAATAACATGCAAGAAGTAATATAAAGACAGTGTGCGTCTGCTCTGCTGGTCAGCAAATATATTTATGTGGCTGGCCTAGGGCGGGCTCAGAGGGCGGGTGGGGACAGTTCAGGAGGGGTGAGGGCCTCAGTATGTGAAAGCGTTGTCAGTGGGTGGGGGTGCAGATGAGAGCCAGAGGAAAGAGGGAGGGAAGGAGGGAGGGAGAGAGAGAGAGAGAGGAGAAGAAGTGAGAGAGAGAGAGGGAGAGAGGAGTGGGTGGGGGGAAGGAAGTTGTGGGGGACTGCAAGCTAGCATCAGTCTTCATTGTTTCCAAAGACCTGTAAACCATTGACTAACATCAGGAGCATATCCAGCAGGGCGTCACACCGTAGCCAGCAGGGCGTCACACCGTATCCAGCAGGGCGTCACACCGTAGCCAGCAGGGCGTCACACCGTATCCAGCAGGGGCATCACACCGTATCCAGCAGGGGCGTCACACCGTATCCAGCAGGGGCGTCACACCGTATCCAGCAGGGCGTCACACCGTAGCCAGCAGGGGCGTCACACCGTAGCCAGCAGGGGCGTCACACCGTAGCCAGCAGGGGCGTCACACCGTATCCAGCAGGGGTGTCACACCATATCCAGCAGGGGCGTCACACCGTATCCAGCAGGGGCGTCACACCGTATCCAGCAGGGCGTCACACCGTAGCCAGCAGGGCGTCACACCGTATCCAGCGGGGGCGTCACACCGTATCCAGCAGGGGCGTCACACCGTATCCAGCAGGGGCATCACACCGTATCCAGCAGGGGCGTCACACCGTATCCAGCAGGCCGTCACACCGTATCCAGCAGGGGCATCACACCGTATCCAGCAGGGGCATCACACCGTAGCCAGCAGGGCGTCACACCGTAGCCAGCAGGCCGTCACACCGTATCCAGCAGGGGCGTCACACCGTAGCCAGCAGGGGCGTCACACCGTATCCAGCAGGGCGTCACACGGTAGCCAGCAGGGGCGTCACACCGTATCCAGCAGGGGCGTCACACCGTATCCAGCAGGGGCGTCACACCGTAGCCAGCAGGGGCGTCACGCCGTAGCCAGCAGGCCGTCACACCGTATCCAGCAGGGGCGTCACACCGTAGCCAGCAGGGGCGTCACACCGTATCCAGCAGGGGCGTCACACCATATCCAGCAGGGGCGTCACGCCGTAGCCAGCAGGGCGTCACACTGTATCCAGCAGGGCGTCACACCGTATCCAGCAGGGGCGTCACACCGTATCCAGCAGGGGCGTCACACCGTATCCAGCAGGGGCGTCACACCGTATCCAGCAGGGGCGTCACACCGTAGCCAGCAGGGCGTCACACCGTAGCCAGCAGGGTGTCACACCATAGCCAGCAGGGGCGTCACACCGTATCCAGCAGGGCGTCACACCGTAGCCAGCAGGGGCGTCACACCATATCCAGCAGGGGCGTCACGCCGTAGCCAGCAGGGCGTCACACTGTATCCAGCAGGGCGTCACACCGTATCCAGCAGGGGCGTCACACCGTATCCAGCAGGGGCGTCACACCGTAGCCAGCAGGGCGTCACACCATAGCCAGCAGGGGCGTCACACCGTATCCAGCAGGGGCGTCACACCGTATCCAGCAGGGGCGTCACACCGTAGCCAGCAGGGCGTCACACCGTAGCCAGCAGGGCGTCACACCATAGCCAGCAGGGGCGTCACACCGTATCCAGCAGGGCGTCACACCGTATCCAGCAGGGCGTCACACCGTATCCAGCAGGGCGTCACACTGTATCCAGCAGGGGCATCCAGAGGGATAAAGAACAGGGAAGCTTCCAATGGAGGGGTTGGGATGTGCAACTCAGGTGGTGGGAATTGTATGAAATTGTGCCCTCTTACCCTGCAGTGTTGTTGATCATTAGTAAAGAAATTAAAAAAGAAAAATAACAGAATGATTTTGATACTAATTCATAGAGTGCTGATCATCTGGTGTCAGCACAACTAGATGCTTCAATAACCTTCGATCATTCCTTTCCTGTGCACTGCCACTTCAGCAGGCAGATGCGCCAATACTAACACATCATCTATCACAGCGTATAATGCTGATGTTTATGTAAGAACTGCCTTGTTTTCTATAAAGAATTCCTTGCCAACAACATAAATGCCTTCTTCAGTGTATTAATACAATACTGTTATATAATCAATAACATTTAAATTACACTTAGATGTAAAGGATCAAATATACATAGTGGACATGATGGACATATTAATAAACTCAGTAATTTTACAACTTGCAGCTTTCAACACACACGTGTTTTTTCTAATATGCTTTTTAAAGTAACTGACAGGCATAAGAGAAAGCCCTTAATAATTATAATTATATACTAAAAATTAAGACATTTGTCTAGTGCTATTTTGCAATGAGAATCAAGATGAATTTACTCTAAGTCAGTAAAAACATCATTGTAAAGCAATTTAAAAATATTTCTTTAACTAGAAAGGCCATTTGCTAATTTTTTTCTTTTCTTTTCTTTTCTTCTTCTTCTTTTTTTTTTTTTTCTTTTTTTTTTACCAGAGCACTGCTCAGCTCTGGCCTATGGTGGTGCAGGGGGTTGAACCTGGGACTCTGGAGCCTCGGGCATGAGCGTCTCTTTGCATACCCATTATGCTATCTACCCTGCCCATGTCTACTTATGTAATTTGAAAATATTTATGTCTTTACTTCTGTATCTATTCGATAGAGACAGAGAGAAATGGAGAGGGTGTGGGGAGATAAAAAGGGAGAGAAACACCTATAGCCCCGCCCACCACTTGCAAAGCTTCCCCCCACCAAAGGTGGGGATCAGGGGCTTGAACCCGGGCCATTGAGCACTAGGACATTATAAGTTTCTCCACTAAGAGTGTCACCACCAGGCCCCCTTTTATGTAAATTTCCAACCTTGAGTGTGATGAGATTTCTGAAAAGTCTAATGAGCTCGCCAGCCCTGGCTGGAGGAAAGCCCAAGCGACCTTAACTGCTGCTATTGTTCAGTCAGCTCACCTGACCTCTGTGGCTAGTGATGTCAGTCTGAACTGACAATAATATTCTTCTTTGACTTTGACTTTTATTCTCTGCCAGTTTTGAATCTCTTTCTTACCCTTCTCCTCACTTCAGTGATATCTATTTTAGGGTCTGAATTCTTCAAGGACAAGAAATACATCTGTTACACTTGCTGGGCTTAGCACCCAGCACAGTAAGTGAGGACGTGGGATAAATATTGGAAGAGGGACTCTACAGAATGGTTGATCTCACTTTGACCAGTTATTTATTCTGCAATGCTTTATCTTATGAACCGAGGTATAAACATGCCAGTCTATCTTGTACTACTAATTCCAAACTGCTTCAATGAACAGAATATTTGGAAAAAAATTTTTTGTCAGTACTGAATTGAAAATTCGACTGACCAGTCAACGCCCATGTTCAGCAATTACAGAAGCCAGGCCTTCCACCTTCTGCATCCCACAATGACCCTGGGTCCATGCTCCCAGAGGGATAGAGAATAGGAAAGCTGTCAGGGGAGGGAATGGGATATGGAGATTGGGTGGTGGGAATTGTGTGAAGTTGTATCCCTCCTACCCTATGGTTTTGTTAATTAATCCTTTCTTAAATAAAAAAGAAAAAAAAAAGAAAATTGAAATACTGACTTAAAAAATATGAGTGGTTAATAATTATTAACAAGGTTGTAAGACAACAGGGGCACAATTCCACACAGTTCCTACCTCCAGAGCTCTGTGTCTTGTCCCCTCCATTGGAAGTTTCCCTATTCTTTATCCCTCTGGGAGTCTGGACCCAAATTCTTTCTGGGGAGCAGAAGGTGGGAGTTCTGGCTTCTGTAATTGCTTCCCCGCTGGACATGGGTGTTGGCAGGTGGATCCATACCCCCAGCCTGTGTCTGTCTGTCCCTAGTGGGGCAGGGCTCTGGGGAGGGGAGGCTCCAGGACACATGGGTGAGGGCGTCTGCCCAGGGAGATCAGGATGGCGTCATGGTAGCATCTGCAACTTGGTGGCTAAAAGGTTGTAAGACATAAAGCAAATTGTTCAATAAACAGGAAGCCAAAGGTAGGAATCAAGCAGATAAAATTAGGGGTCTTTGTGTGGGGTGAAGCTAGAAAGTCTGTTTTAGGTATGTTCCATGCAGCCCATGATAAATTGAATATTTTAATCTAATATTGCCCCTTCTTGATGGGAACTATGTTATATCCTCTCTTAACTATGGCTGGTACTGGACTCTATGTATATATGTTCTTCTTCTGTATATCTAGAACTATTATGAAGTTTAATTTATACGTTTATCACAGTAAGTGGTAAATCACAATAAAACTAATATACAATATGCTATGATACACATTTATATGAATGTGGTGTCTTTCAAAATATTGCACTATTTTGTGATTTCTCTCTTTTAGAAATTATTTGGCACTAGTGTGAAAGACTTAGAAAAACTCCTTAAATGACTTTGTGATTTAGCTGATTCTTAAACTGAACCACAGACAGACAAATGCTTGTCTGTTTCACACCATCAAGTCTAGTTCGTGAGTTAGTGTCATTGACACACGGGCTGTATGGAAGTCATGCTACCAGTCAGACATGAAGAAGTTAAAAGCAGTCTAACATTTCAAAGTCACAATTCTAGCTTTGTGTTCTTTAGGAAAAAAAAATCTGTATGATAATATTCTATGAGTTTTTCCAAAGCTAAATCTGGCAGTCAATAAGGCATATAAATCGTACTAATAGCAATGACATTTTTGAGTCCGAGAGGGAAAACATATTCAGAAAGTACACCTCAAGCACAGGAGGCTGAAGACATGCCCCAGGCGGTGAGACAGAGCCCCTGGAAAGGCTTTTCACTGCCTGCAACCTCACCAGAGCCCCAGCCTCCACAGCAACGGAGAGCTTTGTAACTGTGGTCCTTTTCTTTCTCTGCCTCTTTATTTCTCTCATAAAAAGTTGGCCCGAAGTAGCGAATCACGAGCAATGGCCAAAAAATGATCAAGGAAAAATTCTGATGAATGTGATGTTTTTTAACTCTTTTTAAAAAAATTTTATTTATTTACTTCCTTGTTGTTGTTATTATTGTTGTCATTGCTGGATAGGACAGAGAGAAATGGAGAGAGGAGGGGATGACAGAGAGGGGGAGAGAAAGACAGACACCTGCAGACCTGCCTCACTGCTTGTGAAGCGACTCCCCTGCAGGTGGGGAGCGGGGGGCTTGAACCGGGATCCTTATGCCGGTCCTTGTGCTTCGCACCACCTGCGCTTAACCCTCTGTGCTACCACCCGACTCCCGTTTTTCAACTCATTTGCATTTTGTTGTTGTTGTTAATTCTTCAGAATGCAGTCACTGACATGTGAGCACAATTTCATGATGCACCCAGGACCCCAATTATCTTCCACCTTCCCTCCCTCTGTTTTGCCAGTGTCCTTTGCTGTCATGCAACCCGCCACATCCAGTCCATGTTTCACTGCATTCTCCCTCCCTCCCTATTTATTTCGTCCCACGTATAAGTGAGGTTATTTGCTATTTGTCTGTCTTCTTTTGGTTGATGTCACGTAACATGATGTCTTCTAGTTCTATCCAAAATGAGGCGAAAGAGACACCTTTACCATTTCTAGTAGCTGAATATATATATATATATATTCCATCTATATACACAACTTTTTTTTCCCCAGTCACTTACCTGTTGTTGGATATCTGGGTTGCTTCTAGGTTTTGGGATTACAAACTGTGCTGCTATAAACATAGGCACACACATACACATATCTCTTCTGACAGGTGCTTCCATTGGGTAAAAGCCAGGAGAGAAGCTGCTTGGTCATAAGGGAGGTCCCTTCCCAGTGTTCTGAGAAACTACAGAGAGTTTTACACAAATATTGGGCCGATGTACATCCCCACCAGCAGTGCAGAAGTGTCCTTTCCCCCCACATCCTCCCCAGTGTTTGTTGCTACTGTGCTTCCACAAGTATGATATTCTGACAGGTGTCAAGTGGTATCTCACTGGTGTCTTTATTTGCATCTTTCTGACGATCAGTGACACCAATTTATATCAAAATGTCAAGATTATGCACATTTACATATGGAGCAAGTTTGTAACTTTACCAAGTGAATAATATTTTCTATATAGCAAAAATAGAAATGCTTCTTGAACTGAAGTTTGATAAGTACTGCTCAAGTTTTTGAAAGATTATTTTCAGTTTCTTCAGGTCAACCAAAGGGAATAGTGGCAGGAGAAAATTCAGGCCAGGAGAAGAGAGAAAACATTCTAGAATTTAATTAATAATGTGGGAGTGTTCCAAATAATTAGTAATCTGGGAATGTGTGTGTATTTCTGGGGACTGATCTCAGGGCATCATCCACACATGTTCCGAGAATTTTTAGAACAATTGACAATTCTTTGTGTAGGATATTTTTATTTAATTACGATTAGTATTTATTTTTTAACCAGAGCACTGCTCAGCTCCGCCATATGGTGTACTGGGGACTGGACCTGGGACCATATACGTCATTTCACATGACCATTTGAGAGTTATCTCCCTGGCCCTGTCTAGGATCTTTTTAATTATTATCTATTCCAAAAATGGTAGATGAATCAAATAATCTGAGTTTCTTGTGTGTCAAGTACTTTCTAGAACTTTCTGTTTTGTGCTGAGTAGGTAATTCCATTCACTTTTCACTTTTTCCCCAGTGTTTTTTTTTTTTTTTTTTTTTTTTTCTAGGGTTATAGCTGGGGTTGTGTGCAGACACTAGGATTCCTTGACATTATTATTACTGTTGCTCTTATTATGGTTGTTGCTGTTGTTGTTATTGTTGGATAGGACAGAGAGAAATGGAGAGAGGAGGGGAAGACAGAGAGGGGGAGAGAAAGACAGACACCTGCAGACCTGCTTCACCGCCTGTGAAGTGACTCCCCTGCAGGTGGGGAGCCGGGGGCTTGAACCTGGGTCCTTGCAGACTGTAACGTGTCCACTTAGCCAGGTGCAGCACTGTCTTGCCCCGATGTTATCTTTTTCAACAATGGGGTCCAAGCACCATTTTGCGACAACTACCAGTTTCCTCTTAGCTGGCTTGTAACTTCTGCTTCCCTGCCTCTCACAGCAGTGTTGCCAGTCTGAGACCACGTGGGCTGAGGGGTGGGGTGTTCAGTCAGCACAACGGAGCCCCAGAGTCAAGGGAGTCAGTTCTGCCTCTTGGAGATCTCTAGTTGGTTTCAGCGTCTTACTGTACTGTGTGCTTTCTGTTTTGGAGAAGACATCTCTCTCACAGGCACGTTTATACTTTTCGCCAATGTTTTTTTGACTAATGGTGAGAGAATGAGAGAACAGAACCCAAAGAACTTGCACTTTTTCTTCTCTGAATCCACCTTCATAGTGTTTCTCAAGATTTCCTAGGTATTTTCTCTTCTTGGTAGAAACTTGCTTCACATATCACAATTTTCATTATCTCCACACCATAAATTTTTATTTTATCTGTGACTAATAGTGGGTTACGAAGTTGTGAGATTACAGGCTATAGTTCCTCATTGCACCCACCACAAAAATTCTGTGTCCCCCACCTTCCTGCCTCCCAATATTAACCGCCATAGTTTTCCCAAACTCTTAGAAACAGTAAGTTTACTTATATTTATTTGTTTATTTTTTGCAAGTTCATGTGTCTCAGTTCTTTATGAGTGGGATCATCCTGTAGTTGTCTTCCATCTCTGTTCTTATTATACCGAACATAGTCACCTCCAGGTCCATCCATTTTATCCCGCAGAATTCAGCATCACCTCCCTTCCAGCACAGAGTGTGCTTCCCACGGCCTCCTTAGCCAGTCATCTGGGGATGGACATCCAGGCTGCTTCCCGTCTGTGGCTGTGGTGGGTGACATGGCTGCTGACATGAGGTCAGGCTTTGGCTAAGTGTCCGCATGTCCTTTAGGTAAATACCTAGAGATAATCTTGCTAGACCGGAAGGGAGTTTCTTTTTGATTGTCTGAGAACTCTCCGTGCAGCTTTCCGGAGGGGCTGCTCCCGTTTTCATTCCCACCAGCAATGGGATAGAGCTCCCCTTTCTCCGCAGCCTCACCAAGACGTGTGACTCCCCATTCTGCTGGCGCAAGCTATGCTCAGAGGTCGCGGGTAGAATCTCCATGCAGTTCTGATGTGCGTCTCTCTGATGAGGAGGAGGTTGCACAAGCCTTCTCTTCCACCATTTTTAAATTTTTTTTTTATTTATAAAAAGGAAACATTGACTAAGGCATAGGAGAAGAGGGGTACAACTTCACACAGTTCCCACCACCAGAACTCTGTATCCCATCCCCTCCCCTGATAGCTTTCCTATTCTTTATCCCTCTGGGAGTATGGACCCAGGGTCATTGTGGGATGCAGAAGGTGGAAGGCCTGGCTTCTGGAATTGCTTCCCCGCAGGACATGGGTGTTGACAGGTGGATCCATCCTCCCAGCCTGTCTCTCTCTTTCCCTAGTAGGGTGGGTCTCTGGGGAAGCAGAGCTCCAAGGCACATTGATGGGGTTGTCTGTCCAGGGAAGTCTGGTCGGCATCCTGCTGGCATCTGAAACCTGGTGGCTGAAAAGAGAGTTAACATACAAAGCCAAACAAGTTGACTAATCATGAACCTAAAGGCTGGAATAGTGCAGATGAAGAGTTGGGGGGGTCTCCATTTTGTAGATAGCTAGTAGGCATATTCTAGTTATATTCCAAAGGGCCTGTGGCTATACTAGTTTTTTTGTTTGTTTGTTTTGTTTTTTGCCTGAGCCTGAAATATGATATGCAGGTGGATCCTAATTATTGTCTGGGGAGATGGTGTCATGGCTGGCAGAAGGACCAGAACTGTGAAGCTGAACATCCACCCTCACCCTCAACCCAGGGTTTTCACTTTGCTGCCTCTCCCACCATTTCTAGCACAGCTTTGGTCTGGACGTACACTTGCTAATCCCCAAGAGGGCATAGAATGATACCCCTGTCACTTGGATGATTCCTCACCATCTTAACACCCTTTCAATTTTCAGAAAGTCCTTCCATGAGCAGGTAGGATGACCAAAAACGCCACTGAGAAAATGCAATTAGTGACTCCCTTCCTCAGCACTTTCAAGATCATACAGTGGCCTGAACCTGCTTCCTCAGCGTATTTCTCAAGCTTCCCAGCTGCTCCTGACCCAGCTACAAGCGCACAGAGCTGGAATCTAGACGCTAGACTCGCCTGGCACGGGCGGACTTAGGGCAGTCTTGCTTTGCCTCTGCTGCCTCCCCTCGCTTCTTCCTTATGGATACACATCCATCACAGGTTTTTGTACTGCATCCCTTCCTATAAAGTGACAGCCCATGGCCTCTCGCTTTTCACTTGGCTCTGATCAGTGCACAAAACAAACAAACAAACAAACAACACCCACCCCCCCACACACAGAGTTCCCAGCCTGCCTTTCATATCAACATCATAGGATGGAATGACCTGCTGTGTCTTTTTCATTCCGCTTTCTCCCGCTGTGTGGGTTCAGCCACACTGGGCTTGGGCAGCTAGAGGTGTGAAACAGGGACTGTTTTCTGAAAAGCCCTTTCATCTCTCCAGGCATTGCAGTGGGGAGTCTCCAAGGTGCAGAGCAGCTCTAGTCTGTTGAAAGATCGTTTATCCTTTCTTCCCATCTACGATTTCAATGATAATTCACTTGAAATTGTAGGGGCAGGAGCGCCCGAGTGGCCACAATACAGAGTAAATGTTAGCGCCATGGATATATCACACATGCACACAGACACTCACACGTGGACCTGAAGGCGTCTTCCTGTCTATTCTAAAAGCTCCCAGATGCCTTTCCTTCTCTCCTTTCACACGGCCCTACAGCAGGGAAACGGTTATTATACAGATGTTGCAGCTGTTGAGAGTGAGGGTCAGAAAGTCCATGGAGCTTTCACAGAACTGTGACTCTAGGTCTTGCGGCCTTTACTTAGAAGTGTTTTTCCATAAGGATCCCGGTTCAAGCCCCCGGGTCCCCACCTGCAGGGGAGTCACTTCACAAGTGGTGAAGCAGGTCTGCAGGTGTCTGTCTTTCTCCCCCTCTCTGTCTTCCCCTCCTCTCTCCATTTGTCTCTGTCCTATCCAACAACGACGACAACAATAATAACTACAACAATAAGACAACAAGGGCAACAAAAGGAAATAAATAAAGAAAAAAAATCCAAAACAAAAGGAAGTGTTTTTCATAGTCTCTCCTCACTTCTCAGCATCAGAATAACTTGCTTTGTTAGTTATTTTGCCCAGTGGAACACTCAGTGTGGCTCTCACAGATGCAAGACTAAGCCTGGCCCCTCTGGCCTGTGAGTCCTGCTCTTCAGTGCCCTGGATGATTGATTGCAATCATTCTCTCTAAAAATCACGACATAAACTCAAGGCCATATACTATAGCTAATAACATACTTTAATTTGTTTTTAATTTCATTTATTTATTTTCCTTTTGTTGCTCTTGTTGTCTTTTTATTGTTGCTGCTGTTGTTATTGATGTCGTCATTGTTGGGTAGGACAGAGAGAAATGGAGAGAGGTGGGGAAGACAGAGAGGGGGAGAGAAAGACAGACACCTGCAGACCTGCTTTACCGCCTGTGAAGTGACTCCCCTGCAGGTGGGGAGCTGGGGGCTCGAACCGGGATCCTTAAGCCAGTCCTTGTGCTTTTCGCCATGTGAGCTTAACCCACTCCACTACCGCCCGACTCCCCCCCCCCCTTTTTTTTTCATATAAACCAGAGCACTGCTCAGCTCTGGCTTACGGTGGTGCAGGGGATTGAACCTGGGACTTCAGAGCCTCAGGCATGAGAGTATCTTTGCATAACCATTATGCTATCTACTCCTGCCCCAATCACATACTTTAAATAAAAGTACTTAATAGTCCTCTGTAAAAGTCTAATAAATTTGACAGTCAAATAGAACAGTTTAAAGATACCAATGCACATTCTTCAACTAAATTTTTTGTACTTAGTCTTATGCACCCTCTATTCCCTAACAAGGATTAAGCCACATGGCCATAAACACTATGACCAAACAAATAGATTTTACTCATCCTTCCTTATTAAAACCTTAAAAAATCAGCACTTTCTTCAGCCTTATTCAGACTACTTGTCTAACCAAGAAGCCACAACACATATTAAGATAATATTCCATCATCTACAGCTTTTCTGAGATGCCCTGAACAAAGCCAGACAACAGCCTTTCAAAAGCTACTCTGAATTAAACAAAACAGGTGAAAGAGATTTAACAGTATGCCAATAATTATAGAAAACTCCTTACTTTTAATTCTTTTGTTACTTAAAATCTGCTCCTTGACTGGCCAAGCCTCTTTGTAATTACAGACCAAACAAGCAAACAAGCAAAACAGTAACATGGCGATGAAGTTGTGTTCAGTTTTGTCACCCACTGGTCCTATTCAGACCCCTGCCAAACAAAAGCGGTCACCTGAGGGCCGGGTGGTGGCCCACCTGGTTAAGTGCACACATCACAGGGCACACGGACCCGGGTTCGAGCTCCTGGTCCCCACCTGCAGGGGGAAAACTTCACGAGCGGTGAAGCAGGGCTGCAGGTGTCTCCCAGTCTCTCTTCCTCTCTATCTCCCCCTCAATATCTCTCTTTCTCTATCTAATAGTAAATAAATAAAAGAAAAAGAAAAACAAACAGCAACAAAAACCCAAATCAGTCACCTCATGAAAGTTTAAATGCCTAACACACCATACAGAAAACCTCTCAAAGAAGGTGCAAAGCCAGAGATGCACAAAAGCTGTCTCTGAATATGATTTCTTGGTTTCATCTAACTCTGAACAAAAATAGGTCATGGGTTGGTTCCTAGGGTGCCTCCAGACAAGATTCATTGAGACACTCGTATAGGCCAAGTTCTTTAGGTTTATTGTCTTTGTTTTTAAAATTGTCTCTATTTATTGGCTAGGAACAGCCAAACAGACACCCGCAGCCCTGACTCACCACTCGTGAAGCTCTCCCCCTTCAGGTGGGGAATGGGGGCTTGAACCCACCTGGAGAAGGAGAGGCAGAAGGAGAGGGAGAGGGAGAGGGAGAGGGAGAGGGAGAGGGAGAGGGAGAGGGAGAGGGAGAGGGAGAGGCAGAGGCAGAGAGAGAAGGGCTTACACCTGGTTCCTGTGCAGTGTGATATGTGTGCTCAAGTGCCCAGGGTCACTGTGGGATGCAGAAGGTGGAAGGTCTGGCTTCTGGAATTGCTTCCCCGCTGAACATGGGCATTGACAGGTGGATCCATACTCCCAGCCTGTCTCTCTTTTTCCCTAGTGGGGCAGGGGATTTTAAGCTTCAGTTTTCTCCTCAGTAAATTGGAGGGTGAAAATAATATTTAATTGATTGTGAGGATTAACTGCGCCGACACTTCTAAGGCATTTAACAGTGTCCTAGCACTAAGTCAGTGTTGTATCAAAGTTCACTGCACTATATAATGTTGGAAAGATCAAAATAAGCTATAATTAAATGCCTTGTCAAGGGTCAAGTGATTGTGTTTCAGCAGTAATCCCGGCAGAAGTTCAGGAAATAAATAGCAGCTACACAGGAAGACTCCCGGGACACACTGGACTCCCAGAGCCCTCTTCCCCAGTCTGGTCTTTGAATTTTTTGGTCAGCAAACAGTAGTTTGCCACAACTCTGATTCACTCCCTGAGGCCACCTCAATGGTAACCCATTTCCCCTGATTATTTTTGACTCACGCTTTTATGGTAAAGGCTGTTTGTACAAGGAGTTGAGTCAGGCCAGTAAAGCCTGTGATTAGAGATCTGTCTTCCAGGAAACCATCAGCCAGGTCAAGGCCCATCCTCTGGGGAGGAGATTTTCCAAGAGCTCTAACTCATTCTGTCCCCTCCACCGACTTTCAGGCTGATAGTCTTCTGATTTTTTTTTGGTCTATTTCTCTCCCCCCTCTGTCTTCCCCTCCTCTCTCCATTTCTCTCTGTCCTATCCAACAACGATAATATCAATAATAACTACAACAATAAAACAACAAGGGCAACTAAAGGAATAAATTTAAAAAAAGGAAAAGAAACTATGACTGTGTGCTTAGGGCTTTAAGGACACTGAGTTGCTAGGGAGACGAGAGGAGACTCGAGCAGGTTAGAATGCCACCGGGAGCTTCCTTTGATGAATCCTCCTCAGATTGCTGCAAGCATCAAGTTAATTTTTGGAGTCCTGAAAAAAATTGATGCTGACAAATTCAGTATTCTTACTGCTTTGAGGAAGAATGGAATTTTTGGTGATTTTATTTTTTTACTTCACTATACTATTCATTTAGTTATCTTATTATCATAATGTTTGACTAGTGGACAATAGACTTTGGGTAAACATGGGAGGGAATGGAAGGATGTGGACGTGCCCAGGCTTCCGTGATGGAAGCAGAGACTCTCAGTGCCTGGCCTTCCGCCAGCACATCACTGTACTGAGGAGAAGCAGACATTCTTGCTGGCTGGTGCCATTTTCTGTCTGTGAAGACTCAGGTGGATATGAAGGGAAAAACTTCTATTCGTATCTGCTGAGATCTCTCTTATTTTATTAATGCTACCTGCTGGCGTCTGGAGACGACAACACCACAGCATGTCTTTTTTTTTTTTCTTTCAGGTAAAGGGCAATAGATACTTTTTTATTTTTTAAAAATTATTTTATTACCTTTATTTATTGGATAGAGACAGCCAGAAATTGAAAGGGGAGGGCGTGATAGGGAGAGAGACAGAGACACCTGCAGCCCTGCTTCACCACTCTCAAAGCTTTCCCCCTGCAAGTGGGGACCAGGGACTGGAACCCGGGTCCTTGCGCACTGTGAGATGTGCGCTCAACCAGGTGCGCCACCACCCGGCCCCCAGACTACAGCATGTCTTTATCCACCTTCTGTAGCCTCCTCTAACAAGCGTCTGCTCCCTGGTGTATCTTATGTGGTACTTGCTGCTGCGAGGTCTCCTCCTTCCTGTCAGTGTAGACATGACACTATCGCCGGCCATTGGTAGGAAGTCAGTCTTCCACTTGCTGCCATCACTCCCTGGAGGAGACACCATCACTGTCACTGTCACACACTCTCTCTTGCACGGTAATGGCACTAATCACGTCACGGTCAGACTTCAATTTGAAGAAATATGACTGTGTCTCATTTTGGGATGTATTACAAAGCTCGGTGTAAAGCACGCTGTCAGCTGTTATCAACAGCTATCTCCCCCACCAGTCAATTAAAGATAAATTTCCCATCTCTTGTTTTTTAATTTTCATTTATTTATTTTGTCTCTTATCAGCAGGGTTATCTCTGTGTTTGCATGTATTCACGTCTCCGAGGGCTGCAGCAATGCCTTACCACTCATGAAGCTTCCCTTCTGCAAACAGGGACTGGGGTCTTGAGTTGCGCAAGTGCCCACAGGCTAAGCTACTACCTGCCTCTTGTTTTTACTTCATGTAGTCTTTTAAGATTCATTCATTTGTATGAAAAATGTGGGGAAAATGTGGGCAGAATCTCCACAGAAGAGATCCAAAGATGAAGAGAATGCTGAAAGTCACTGATGATCAGGGAAATGTAAATAAAACAGTGAGATACTACTCCATACCTGTGAGAATGTCACACATTGAGAAGGCAAAATCACCAGCTGTGTTTGGCTGTGGGGCCTCTGGGTAAGCGGAGCTAAGCTTCCCACCTTAGCTTGGGGGGGGGGGGGGGCTGTAAGCCAATGCTTCCTCCCTTGGTCCCTTTCTGCTCATTTGGTTTGACAGACCTATTAGAGCTACTTGTTAATGTTCTCCTTAAAGAAATGAGGCAATGCAGTGGACAAGGGTATTGACACTGGGGTGATGACGTATATCTTTATATATATATATATATATATATATATATATTTATTTATTTATTATTTATTTTCCCTTCTGTTGCCCTTGTTGTTTTATTATTGTTGCTGTTGATGTCGTCGTTGTTGGATAGGACAGAGAGAAATGGAGAGAGGAGGGGAAGACAGAGAGTGGGAAAGACAGACAGACACCTGCAGACCTGCTTCACTGCCTGTGAAGTGACTCCCCTGCAGGTGGGGAGCGGGGGCTTGAACCAGGATCCTCAGATGATGTATATCTTAAAGAGGCATGGTGCTGTGCCCCTAAGCGCATACAGTCTTGGGAAGTGTTTCAGTGGTAGCGCACATGGGAGATTTTAGTCCGTATGTGAATATTGATGCAATTCTAACAGTATGATGTGAATTTTGATAAACATTGGTGATTTCAGTTAAAAAACAGAAAACCAAAGACACCAACTGTTGGAGAGGCTTTGGGGCAAAGGACTCTCCTGCATTGCTGGTGGGGATGTAAGTTGGTCCAGCCCCTGTGGCAATCAGTTTGGAGATTCATCAGAACTCTAGAAATGGCCCTACCTTACTACCCAGTAATCTCTCCCCCAGGGATCCACCCAGAGAAAACAGAAGCATCTCTCTGAAAAGACCCATGCACAGCAGTGTTCACAGAAGCAGAGTTTGTAATAGCCCGAATTTGGAAGCAACCCAGATGCCCAAGGACAGGTGAGTGTGTAAGGAAGTGGTGCTGTGTGTTCACAGCTGTGGCATATACACACAATGCCACTGTCAAAAATGACAAGACCATCTCCTGTGCAATATTGTGGTCAGTGCTTGACAGCATCATGTAGAGTGAGACAAGCCAGAAAGACAAAGACCAATACCAGTGGTCATACTTCCAGGTGGAACTCAAGAACAGTTGTCTACATTCACGAAAGCTTGGGAGATGGCGCAGCAAATTCCTTCAGATAACTGAGCTAAGTAGAGTCCCTTTGCATGTTTTCATAGCTATGTTTGCTAGTAGTTACAGCCTTCCCATGAAAGACTCCTAATGGTTCACTACTTTGACATTTACTCTTTCTGGGCAGCTAGACAGTTAGTGCAAAACCTGCAGTCCTTGACTGTGGATTCATGCATAGTCCCTAATTTTAGAACTTTTTGGTTTTCACTCAGACTTGGGATTTTTTCCAGCAAAAGACTGACATCTTTGTATACTTCTGTGGCAGGGCTCAATTATTCAGCCACATTTATTCACTCAACAAATATTAATTGAGCTCCAGTAAGGTACAGAAGATAACCTACATGTCAGGCTTACATCCCGTGGGGTTGAGAGACAAGGGGTAACTAGGAAGGGACAGCACACATCTTTCCAGGGCCAAGGTGAGGGCTATGTTGGAGCTGTGCTTCTCAGGCTAGTGGAGCGACACCCAGCAGGAAACAGACCTGCCCCAAACTTCCACGGCTGGCCTGGGAGGAACCCGGTTTCCAGGGGCTCTTTTCTGTCGTGGGAGTGGCGAGAGGGCCCTGAACCACTCTGGTCTTCTTTGTGACTGTTCTCCTTGTCTGTGGAAGAAGAATTGCACACGGGGGAAGTCTCAGAAGTCCTTACCTGACATTCCAGACCCCTCGTACCCCGCACCCGCACCCTCATGCCCTGTAACCACAGGCTCTGATTTGGCAGCCCAGTTCACTCCTGTGGGAAAAGCCCTGGGGATGTGCAGACTTGATTCCGTTTAGTCTGAAAGGCAAACAGTGCCAAGAGAGCCATGCGACCCGCTATTTTAGAATGCTATTCCTGGCACATTTCAATATGCTTCTGTCAGTTCAAATGGAATCTGTTTCTGATCCCAGATTATTTTTTTAACAATTATTTTGTAATTAACAGTAGATTACAAGATTGTAGGATTACAGGGCACAGTTCACACCACTCCACCACCGGAGTTCTGTGTCCTGTCCACCCACCTCCCAGAGAAACCACCAGAACTCTCACAAGCCTTGCAGTTTGCTGGCTTCTGTTTTCTCCTTCAGTTTCTGAATGCTTAAGAAGCTCTTTATTTTTCTCTCCTATTTGAAGGATATTGTAGCAGAATACAGAATCTGTGGCTGGCAGTGCTTATCTTTTAATGCTTTGAATATGTTATTCCTTCCTTGCCTCAAGGTTGAGTCTGTGAAGAGAAATTTGATGAAAGTCTAAAGGTTCTTCCTTTCCCTGGAAGTCTGCAATAATTTTTCTACCCTGAGTCTAGACAAAATCCAAAATATAATATAATATATATTTCAAATCTTGAGTAGACTGATCATTTTTTAAAAAAATATTAGTGATTTGATAATTGACAAGACTGCAAGATCACAGGGCACAATTCCACACAGTTCCCACCACCAAAGCTCCCTGTCCCATCCCCTCCATTGGAAGCTTCCCTGTTCTTTATCCCTTTGGGAGCAGGGACCCAAATTCTCTATGGGGAGCAGAAGGTGGGAGTTCTGGCTTCTGTCATTGCTTCTCCACTGGACATGGGTGTTGGCAGGTGGATCCACACCCCCAGCCTGTGTCTGTCTGTCCCTAGTGGGGCAGGGCTCTGGGGAGGGGAGGCTCCAGGACACACTGGTGAGGGCGTCTGCCCAGGGAGGTCAGGTTGGTGTCATTTCTTATTCTATGCTTTCACTGAATGTATAAACTAGAAAACAAGCAATTTATGTGTTTGTGTGGGTATGTGTATGTGTGTGTGTGTTTATATGTGTTACGGTATCTGAGACGAGGAGGAGAGTGTGTGTGAGTGTGTGTGTGTACAAGTGTGTGTGTGTGTGTGTGTGTACAAGTGTGTGTGTGTGAGTGTGAGTGTGTGTGAGTGTGAGTATGTGTGTGTACAAGTGTGTGTGTGTACGAGTGTGGGTATGTGTGAGTACAAGTATGTGTGTGTACAAGTGTGTGTGTGTGTGTGTGTGTGTGTGTGTGTGTACGAGTGTGGGTATGTGTGTGTACAAGTATGTGTGTGTACAAGTGTGTGTGTGTGTGTGTGTGTGTGAGAGAGAGAGAGAGAGAGAGAGAGTGTGGATATGTGTGTAAGTTCTGACTGACAGTTCTCCTCAAGCCTAAGCACTCTTGTTCTCCTCATTTCCCAGATTTGGGAAAACTCCCCAGACACCATGCTAAGAGCTCACAACGGGATTCAAGTTGTCAGTTCACCACTCTTTCCTGTCCCCTGGAGATTATCCTTATCTCCCCACATATGTGTTTGTGTTTTGCAAACCATTTTTGTTGCATCGTATGCGACATTCATAGTGGTTTGCAGACTATATCTAGGCTGTTTGTACATTATCAGCTGATACATGGTCTTGTGCAAGCTGTGCTCCACATACAGCTAGTTTGTTTTCTCAGGAGTAGCACCTGCTGTCCTCACCACAGCTGACAATGAAAGGCGGAAGCGACTAAGGACTCAGCAGCACAGCTGTGTCAGGTGTAAAACCCTCCATCAAAGAAGTTAGCATGCAACGGTGTCTCATTGTGTATTAATGCATGTTCCTTGACTATATCTACATGATACTGACCATCATTTTATAAGTTTTAAAAATTTATTATCTTTACTTATTTATTGGATAGAGACAACCATATATTGAGAGGAGGTGGAAATAGAGAGACAGAGAGACAGAGAGACCCCTGCAGCCCTGCGTTACTAGTCATGAAGCTTTCCCCCTGCAGGTGGAGACTGGGGGCTTGAACTTGGATCCTTGTGCCCTGTGATGTTTGCGCCCAGCCAGGGCACCACCACCTGCCCACAGGAGAAGAGACTCTTCTAGAGAACAGAGCCAGGTGCTTGACGGGTTGACCGTGGGCGCACTCTACAGTCAGACAAGTGGAAGATTCTCTTTGGCAAAGACTTGACAACATTGGGCAGTGATCACACTTAGAAAGTTCAGTTCTGAGTGTTTCCAGTTGGGGAAGTGCCCATCATTGATGCACTTGGGGACTGGAGAGCACCAGATAGGAAATGTCCTCCAGGGGATGTCACAGTATTGAGAGAGGATGCCAAGACATTACTTGGTACTCTTCTCTCCCTTGAATATTCACTGACAGGAAGTGGTCATGAGGCATGTTCAGTTTTATTTAATCCAGAATTCAATTGGAATTTGTTTCTTTTCCTTAAGAATACACTCTTCCCATTGTGTTTGAAATTTATTACTAGTATTTATCCTCTACATGCAAATGTATGACTAAACTCCTACAAGGCAGTGCCCTTTGCCTTGTTAATCCGGTCCGTAGCCTGGAGTAACAGATGTTTTCCCTTGCTGAAACTTCGTTGTTGTGTTTCACATCCTCTATGTTGTCCTCACTGGCGGACTTGTGTTACTTAATTCACTAAACCGCTGAGCTGGCTGGAAAGTTAAGATGTGGTGCTGTTGGATTGGGTAGAATCAATGGAAGAAGACCTCATATGTTTCGTACAGGTACCTTTAGACCTTTTTTGGATTTGTCTCTAGTCAAAATATCCTTAATAAAGTTGTTTATTTTTTCCCTATTAATTTACTCTGCATGACATAAAGATCTACTGGTACATGTTCAAGATGGGCGTTAAGTGGTTTTTTTTTTTTTTTTTTTTGCCTCCAGAGTCATTGCTAGGACTCGGTGCCTGCACTATGAATCCACTGCTCCTGGAGGCCATTCTACCTCCCCCCACTTTTCGTTGCCCTTATTGTCATCGTTGTTGGATAGGACAGAGAGAAATGGAGAGAGGAGGGGAAGACAGAGGGGGGGAGAGAAAGACAGACACCTGCAGACCTGCTTCACCGCCTGTGAAGCGACCCCCTGCAGGTGGGGAGCCAGGGTTCGAACTGGGATCCTTGTGTCCGTACTTGTTCTTTGCGCCATGTGTGCTTAACCCGCTGCACAACCGCCAACCCCCAAGTGTTTTTTTCTTTAAAGTGGGTCTTATTCAGGCAAGACACTGGCTTTTATGCTCTTAAACTTTATATCATGACTTAGTTAATCTACATAGATTTGCATGAAGAAATAGGTTTACTTGGGTATTTTATCAAATTTTAAAGATTCTTTATTTATTCCCTTTTGTTGCCCTTGTTGTTTTATTGTTGTAGTTATTGTTATTGCTGTCATTGTTGGATAAGACAGAGAGAATGGAGAGAGGAGGGGAAGACAGAGAGGGGGAGAGAAAGACAGACACCTGCAGACCTGCTTCACCGCCTGTGAAGTGACTCCCCTGCAGGTGGGGAGCCGGGGTTCGAACCGGGATCCTTACGCCGGTCCTTGTGCTTTGCGCCACCTGTGCTTAGCCCGCTGCGCTACAGCCCGACTCCCAAATTTTAAAGATTCTTATGTCTTTCATATTCTACTTCCTAGAGTAAATTCATGGCTCCTCTTGAGTTCAGGGGTTTAATGTGATATTTTTATGATTCTCAAGTATACCTGGAGAAGATTTAGTTGTCATAGAAGTAGATTTTCTCTAAAGGTTACTACAAAGGTCACTGGTGGCCTTTGAAGGTGGGAGACTTCCACTCTTTGCAAGACTGACATTGGAAAACTGCTTCCTTATGGCCCGTTCTTTGGGCAAGAGTTTGATCATGGAGTATTCAGAGGCAAACTACTTGATGCCTCCTCTACTACAATGCCTGGCTTTTTTGTTAGGACAAGAGGACACATTTATTAGTGTTGACACACTTAATGAGACTTGAGAGATTCCGTTACAGGCTGCTTCCATTAGCAGAAAGCGGTGATAGAGAAGGTCCTCCGTCATCAGATGTAGACAGACTCTTAGGCTGTTGAACTATATTGCTCTAAAAACTTCACACCGTTGAGTTTCACTTGGAGGAGTTTGACTTGCCCTGAGAGGATGATGTTGAAAACAGTGAACAAATAATAAAAGTTGAGTTGTATCGTATGCTGACTGGGACAACTCAGATCAAAACAAGAGCACTAGATATAATACCTAAATTTTTTTTTCTACAGCTTCCCATAATAATACTGGCCATATTATTACTGTATTGAACTGTAATAACAAAGTGTTTACTTTGATTTATGAATCACTGTGTAGTAAAAAGTGACCGGGTTTATTCCCTAATTACTGTATTAGAGAAACACACCAAATTTTAAGTAACTCAGTCACTAGTGCTTTTTTGAATGCAGCCTGTGATAATCACAAGTAAAATATGTGACCAAGTTAAAAATTTAGTTCTTGAAAGTGGATAAAGTGAGTCAACTAAGTAAATGAACTGAGAGTTCCATAGCTTGTCTTAACTGTTTCTCCTCTGTTAGGTCTTTTTTTAATCTTAAAATTAGTTAACTAATTAATTAACTTATTTATTATTGGATAGGAAAGAGAGCAATTGAGAGGGGAGGGGAGGGTAAACGGGGAGAGAGAAGGAGAGACACCTGCAGCCCTGCTTCACCACTTGTGAAGCTTAGCCCTCCCGGAAGTTTCATTGCTGTGGCATCTCTTTCTCTCTCTTTCTCTGCCTCTGTTTCTGTCCTCCTGTCTCTATTTTAAACCCAAAAAGAACAAAAGAGAAACAGTACACTTTTACAAGATCAGATTCCAAGGACGTAAACAACCACGGCATTTATGCCTTTGTCCAGAAATACCAGGCAAGTACCAGGCCCCTGCGAAATGAACTAGAAGATGCAAAATTCACAGTCAGGTCAAACTAGGACAGGACTTTGTCCTGACTTGATAAACTGGACTTGGGGAGTTTCATGTGCAGGACCGAGTTCCTTTTCACTCTTTTCATAAGAGGAAAGATAACACTTTTATGAGAAAATCCTATAATATCAAACTCTGAAACACATTTAGTGCTGGCCTAGTTGCATTAGTATATCTGTTCAAAGAGAAAAAAATGGAACATATGTGCTTTGCTAAGTCATTCCTTTCTGGGGAAGTAGATTAACAACCACATTTATACTGTTCTAAGAAATGCTCATTAATTTTGTCAGTCAATATTAAATCACTGAGACACTCATTATTGTGGTTTTTCAATCTTTAGTTTTGATGGTTATTTCATATATAGAAGTTAATGTTGTGCAGAAAGATCTCTAAATGCTAAGATTCAAAGTTGCTACTGTCTACAGGCCAGTAAGCAGTAGTCTCTGAAGGGCCTTCATAGTTTAGTCAGTTCTTGGTTGCGAAAGGAACCATTCTTCATTTATTAAATGAATAGTTGAGGTCTTTTAAAACTTTTTTCTATCTTTTTTTTTTTTTTTAGAGAGAAAAATTGGAAAGCAGGAGAGATAGAGAGGAAAAGATAGAGAGACTTCTCCAGTAGTGCATCGTCACTTACGAAACTTCCCTCAGGCCCGGCTACAGATGGAGGCTGGGGGCGTGAAGCCGGGTCCTTGTGCTTGGCACGGTGTACACTCACTGGGCATGCCACCACTCGGCCTGAATATTGCAAGTTTGAGCATGTAGTAAGAATACATGGCTGACAGACAAAGTCTGCTCACTACTGAAAAACACTAAATCAGTGACATTTGATTTCCTTAAACATTAACTGAGTGCCTCTTACACTTCAGTCCTATGATGTTGAACAGAATAACAGATCATCAATTTCCCCTCAGTGTGATAAACTAAATCAGATATGTTAGTGATGCTACCAGGAAGTAAGAGAGTCAGAGAGCTGCTTTGCAGTGACAGAAATAGATTTGTTGTTGATGCTGTTGTTTGTTCCAGTGTATGTTTAATCTTGAACTCATATCTTTGGCAATATGCTAAGTACTTTCAGCAGTTCTAATTTGATACTCTGAACAGTAGGAAATGAACAATTATTACCTCATGTCAGTATTATATGTATGAAACTAGGAGGAGAGAGAGGGAGAACACTGGGATATTAAATATTACTTGCTAAGAAGGACATTTAAAAATAACCAGCATCATGCACCAGGACCTGAAAGCCCCCGTGTTTCCCCCTCTAGGCTGAGTCCTTTAACTTGGTGCGATACATCAAACTCAGAACCCGGTCCAAGTTCTGCTTTGTGTTTCTCTTCCTGTTCTTGTTTCTCAACTTCTGTCCAAGAGTGAGATCATCCCATATTCATCCTTCTCTTTCTGGCTTATTTTACTTAACCTGATTTCTTCAAGCCCCATCCAAGATGAGGCAAAGAAGGTGAAGTCACCGTTTTTAACAGCTGAGTAGTATTCCATTGTGTGTATAGACCACAACTTGCTCAGCCACTCATCTGTTGTTGGACACCTGGGTTGCTTCCAGGTTTTGGCTATTACAAATTGTGCTTCTAAGAACATATGTGTACACAGATCTTTTTGGATGGGTGTGTTGGGTTCCTTAGGATCTATCCCCAGGAGAGGAATTGCAGGGTCACAGGGCAGGTCCATTTCTAGCCTTCTGAGAGTCTCCAGACTGTTCTCCACAGGGATTGGACCAATTTACATTCCCATCAGCAGTGCAGGAGGGTTCCTTTGACCCCACACCCTCTCCAGCATTTGGTGCTGTTACCTTTTCTGATGTATGACATTCTCACAGGAGTGAAGTGGCATCTTAGTGTTGTCTTTATTTGCATTTCTCTAACAATCAATGACTTGGAATATTTTTTTCATATGATTGCTGGCCTTTTAAAAAATTTCTTCTTTGGTTAATATTCTGTTCATATCCTCTCCCCAATTCTGGATAGGAGACAATATTTTTTTTCAATATTATGTAGTTTCATTTGTTTATTTTGTTTTTGCCTTCCTTGTGATTGGACTTTAGTCATTAAAGATGTCAATAAAAGTTAGATGAAAAGAGTTCTGCCAATATTTTCCTCTAAGTTTCTGGTCTAACATCCAAGTCCTTGATCCATTTGGAATTTACCTTTGAGTGTGTTGAAAATGTAGTGGTTCAGTTTCATCCTTCTGCATGTTTCAGTCCAATTTTTCCAACATCATTTGTTGAAGAGACTCTGATTTCCCCATTTAATAGTCTGGGCACCTTTGCCATAGGCATGGGGGCTGACTTCCAGGCTCTCAGTTCTACCCCACTGCTCAGTGTGTCTCTTCATGTTCCAGTACCAGGCAGTTTTGATGGTAATGCCCTTATACTATAGTCGGATATCTGGGAGCATTTTGCCTATGGTTCTAGCTCATTGCTGGACTTGCTGATAAGAGTTTAGAGGTGTTTTTCTTGTCCGGGTGCTCTGGAACCCAGGATCCAAGCAGCAGAGGCCATGCCCGTTTGTCAGCTGTGCGAAGAAGAAGCCGCCATGCACACAGTGCTTCTTAGCTGATGTTGGCCCTGCTGCTTCCAGTCAGCAATAGGTTCTGGTTCTGGAGGGCAGATATAAGGCAGTTCTTTTCCATTCAACTGTGTGCTTCCCCTCAGGCATCTCCATAACACAGACGTATAGGATAAAAATCACATATAAAAAGAATTAAGGGGGCCGGGTTCTGGCGCACCTGGCTCAGTGCACATGAACCCGGGTTCAAGCTCCTGGCCCCCACCTGCAGGGGGAAAGCTTCATGAGTGGTGAAGCAGGGCTGCAGGTGTCTCTCTGTCTCCCCCACTCCTCAATGTCACTCTGTCTTTATCCAGTAATAAATAAAAAAAATAAAATAAATAAAAAGAATTAACCTGCAACAACAACAACAAAAAGCAATTAGTTGATGTGATTCACTAAGTCTATGGCCAGTGGTGATGATGGAAGGGGAATATCAAACTTTATTATTATCAAACTTTTTATTATTATTTTGTTTTGTGGAGACAGAGGGGGAGAGGAAGAGAGGATGAGAGAGAGAGAGAGAGAGAGAGAGAGAGAGGGAGGCAGACATCAAGACCATAGCATCAAAGCTTTCTTCAGTGTAGCGGGGCCTCAGGCTTGAACCTGGGTCACATACTTGGCAAAGCAGTGCACTATCCACGTGAGCTATTTCACCAGCCCACCGATGAAACTCTTACGAGAATCTGCAGATGCTCAGAAATATTCCTCTCACCTCGTCTGGGCAGAGGGAAAACACGCAGGTGAGAGCTCGGCCTTCAGGCAGCTACAGATGAGAATCTGTCTGAGCTGTACAAGCACAGTGAAGGGGCTGGCCTACTCAGTGAAAGAAAACCATCTGTTTAAAACACGCCAGGGTTGGAACTCAACACACACTTAAATGTCCTATAAGGGGCTGACATCTGAACACAGCTGGATGGACTCCCCTTGAAGGAGCCTGTTCTGTGTCTCTGCAGACACACGTCCTGCCTGCTAGGCACTTCAGAGCAGAGGAGGATGTCTTAAGAGTCTTTGAGCTGGTAGTTTGTAAACTCTTAGAAAAGTGGATACCAAGGGTCCTCCTATCAAGATAAAATTGTATACGTGATATTGGAAGTCCCCAACGGCAATGGACTGCTGATAAAGGTGATGATGTCAGAAGCAGAATAGAGTCTCCCCCACTGTAAGGCTAGAATGTTCCCAGCTGTGATCATGGACTGCAGACTCAGACCGGCAGAGACTCAGAGGTCACACATGCTCCTGTGCTGAACATGAACAGACACAGGCCCTGGGTCAGATTGATGGTTAATGGTGTTTATAGACTTTCCCATATTTGGGAGCTACTCTCTTCCCTGATCCAGCTTTCTAGTCCTATTCTCAACTCTGACACTATCTCCCCAGATAATACTTTTAGCCCACCTGCATGTTAGCTGTTGGGCTCAGGCAAAAATTAGTAAAGTCATGCACCGCTTGGAATGTACCTAAAATAGACTTCCTAGCTTCTTCCAACATGAAGACCCCAGGTCTTGTCTGCTCTATTCCTACTTTTGGGTTCCTGATTACTAAACAATTTGTTCTGCTCTATATCTTAATGCTTTCCAGCCACCAAGTTGCTGATGCTACCATGACACCAACCTGACTTCCCTGGGCAGACGCCCTCACCCATGTGTCCTGGAACCTCCCCTCCCCAGAGCCCTGCCCCACCAGGGAAAGACAGACACAGGCTGGGGGTGTGGATCCACCTGCCAACACCCACGTCCAGTGGAGAAGCAATGACAGAAGCCAGAAATCCCACCTTCTGCTCCCCATAGAGAATTTTGGTTCATGTTCCCAGAGAGATAAAGAACAGGAAAGCTTCCAGTGGAAGGGAGGGGACATGGAACTCTGGCGGTGGGAAATGTGTGGAATTGTACCCCTCTTACCCCACAGTCTTGTTGATCATTATTAAATCACTAATAAAAAAAGAAAACTGAAAATGGGGCTCAGAATTCTGGGCTAGGGGAGCCTCCTGTGTTGGTGGAAGGCATGTGAACAGGCCCACAGAGACATTCAGGAGCAATGTGACCTCTGCTAGTCCTCAGGCCACAGTGTGGACTCCACACTCAGAGCCTCTCTGGAGACACTGGCTGCTGTGGCTGCCAGGCCACTTACACAACACTGCTGGCAACACTCAGGAAGCAGGGAAGCGAGGTCAGAACCCAACAATGACTTCACTGTTTAGAACTTTTTCTGCGATGACTTTTGGCTTATTAAAGTTTATTTACATTTCTACTCCAAATAAATTCTATGGGTCATAGAAGACAATGAAATTAAATTATACTTTGGTTGCAAAACAACCCTCAGACTGGTAAGAAACTACCACCCACAATGATTAATCATGCCCCAAACATTAGTCACCTCCATTTCAGGAGTTACTTTCTTTAGAGATACTTGCTTTGTTTTCCTTTTATGTTCATTTTTTAAAAATTAAATCTTTTCTGGAATGCTCAAGGCTTTTCCCTAGCAATTTAAAATGATTTTGACCTAATAATTTTGATCAAGGGAAAATGTGTTAAGAGATTCAATTATGTTAGTGAAAGAGATTGTTAGCAGATATTAAGCACCTCCTATTGTCACACGGCATTGACAATAACTTTGAATGTCTGTTTACTCTAGACTTTAAAAGAAAACCAGAAAAAAAATTTATTCAGTTCTTTTTGTCTTGTGCCAAGAATATGTTTTGGAATGTCAGGGCCCAAACTAGTTGAACAAAAGGAAAAGATCAAAGGCAATGTTTAGCATTTGGTAAGAAGACCATAAAGGAAAGTTAAATAATACCCAAAATAGACAAGTGAGAAACTATATGTAATTGTATATTTCTTTCTATATTGTATTTTAGGTAATTTCGTAACCTAAGTAGTAACTACTCCAAATAGCTTTTTCAGGGCACCTACACAACTTGTCTCTTGTATTTCCATAAGGCTGTAGCTATGAGGATATTTGGGGGTTTATCTTCCTGACTAGGAATTTTTTAAAATTTAGTTTTAAAATAAAAAATATCAACACGACCAGAGGATAAGAGGGCTATAATTCCACACAGTTCCTAGCACCAGAGTCCCCTGTCCCATCCCCTCCATTGGAAGCTTCCCTGTTCTTTATCCCTCTGCGAGTCTGGACCCAAATTCTCTATGGGGAGCAGAAGGTGGGAGTTCTGGCTTCTGTAGTTGTTTCTCCTCTGGACATGGGTGTTGGCAGGTGGACCCACACCCCCAGCCTGTGTCTGTCTGTCCCTAGTGGGGCAGGGCTCTGGGGAGGGGAGGCTCCAGGACACATGGGTGAGGGCGTCTGCCCAGGGAAGTCAGGATCAGGATGGCATCATGGTGGCACCTGCAACTTGGTGGCTGAAAAGCACTGAGATATAAAGCAGAACAAACTGTCTAATAATCAGGAACCTAAAGGTAAGAGTTTAGCAGATGAGACCTGGGGTCTTCATGTTGGAAGAAGCTAGGAAGTCTATTTTAGGGACATTCCAAGTGGCCCATGACTTTACTAATTTTTGCCTGAGCCTGACAGCTAACACGCAGGTGGACTAAAGGTATGGTGTATAGAGATGATGTCAGAGTTGGGAAAAGGGCTAGAAAACTGGATCAGGGGAGAGAGTAGCTTCCAAAACAGGAAAAGTGTCTACGTACTGTTAACTGTAAACCCCATCTGACTAGAGTTTTCATGGCGTTATCTTATGCCACCACTAAAGTTGGGAAATGTAGGTTGGGCTTAGCAAGAGTGTCGACTCATTGTGAAGACACGTTCTGCCCCAGGACGCCATTCTCCTGCAGTGTTCAACAAAGGCCCCCCCACCCCGTCTTCCTTCTAGAGAAACCAGAGGAGGAATGCTTTGATTGCACCATCTTTGTCACACAGACTGTTTATCTGCAGCAAATGATTTTCTGGGAAAACAAAGCATGTTTACCTGAACTTCCAGAGCGCACCGCTATCTAGCTGGTCTGTCTGCCAGGTCTTCACTTTGTTCTTAAGTGCACGTGGCGCAAAGCACAAGAACCTGCGTAAGGATCCCAATTCGAGCCCCTGGTTCCCCCCCTGCAGGGGAGTCGCTTCACAGGCAGTGAAGCAGGTCTGCAGGTGTCTGTCTTTCTCTCCCCCTCTCTATCTTCCCCTCCTCTCTCCATTTCTCTCTGTCCTATCCAACAACAATGACAACAATAATAACTACAACAATAAAACAACAAGGGCAACAAAAGGGAATAAATAAATAAAATAAATATTTTTAAAAAAGACAAGAACCAGGGGCCAGGTGGTGGTGCACTTGGCTGAGAGCACGTTACAGTGCACAAGGACCTGGGTTCGAGCCCCTTATCCCCACCTGCAGGGAGAAAGCTTCACAAGTGGTGAAGCAGGGCTGCGGGTGTCTCTCTGTCTCTCTATCACTCCTTCCCCTCTCGATTTCTGGCTGTCTCTACTCAAATAAATAAATAAAGATAATTTTTTAAAAAGGTAAATAAGAGACAAGACCCAGCAAAGTGTTGGGGTGGCATGGAGAGAAGAAATCTTAGACGCAGGTGGTGGGGATGTAGACTGTCGCAGCAGCTGTGGAAAACACGAGGGTTCTTTAGAATGTTCTTGGGATGTGTAGAAGGACACAAAGACACCGATTCAAGGCAGAGGTGGAGAGCATAATGGTTATGCAGAGACTCTCGTGCCTGGGGTGTCAAAGTCCCAGGTTCAGTCCCCCACACCACCCTAACCCAGAGCTGAGCAGTGCTCTGGAAAAAAAAAAAGAACAAGTGCATTAAATAAATATATACACCCTATGTTCATATGTACTGCAGATGGCAGCACTATATACAGTAGCCAAGATACAAAAATATCCGTGTGTCCTCTGGACAGAGAAGACAGGAGTGCTATGAAGTTATAAAAGGAAAAATCACTAATCAAATGATGACACTTTTCCATTTGCAAAAAAAAAAATGGATGAAACTTGAGAGAATTGTGCTCATTGGCATGTTAGCAAGGGAAAGACATAGAACAGAGGAATTGATTTCTATGCAGAAAATAAAGAAAGCAAAGAGCAGATGAAAACAGATTGACTCTGACTGTAGGCTAGAGGCTGCCAGAGCGGCAGGGCTGGTGGAACCAGGGGCGGAGGGGTTTCAGTGAGCTGAGATGAAGGGGTTGTTGGGACTTAGGTGGTGGCTGTGCTGTGGTGACACACCTTCTCAGAGGGCTGAGGCTGCACCCCCCAGGCATATATGGTGGTCTGAATCCAGTGTCGCCTTAATAAGGCTGAGTAGCGAGCAGATTGGCATAAAGCCACAGGGGTGACCTAGTCAAAGATACTTTGTTACTGACTGGGTATATGATGAGTTTCTTTCCCTTCCTTCCTCCTTCCCTTCCTTCCTTCCTTCCTTCCTTCCTTCCTTCCTTCCTTCCTTCCTTCTTTCCTTCCTTCCCCTATCTCTCTCTCTCTTTCTCTCTCTCTTTCTTCTTGACGTATGGAAACAGTTAACTGTATGTGTAGATGGAGAACAATATATATCTCACTCTGTTCCACAGAGAATGATGTTAGTGTGACCTGACCTCATGCTCAGTCTCCTGCAGAGTGAGATCCTGGTAGACAGGTAAGTGTGCTGTTCACTGAGAGTTTTCTTTTCTTTTCTTTTTATTTATAAAAAGGAAACACTGACAAGCCCATAGGATAGGAGGGGACTCCACACAGTTCCCACCACCAGAACTCTGTATCCCATCCCCTCTCCTGATAGCTTTCCTATTCTCTATCCCTCTGGGAGTATGGACCCAGGTCATTATGGGGTGCAGAAGTTTTTCTTTTTTCTTTTAAGAAGCTATTCAATCTAGAAGCTATTCATATCATACCTAAGATCAGTTTTTACAAAATCTCTGGTGTTATGTAAAGAAAGTATGTGTACGGCAACACTAGAAAGAGAAATCTGTGACACAGCATGTGTGAGAGGTGCAGTTTCTGGGATGGACAGGCAGGCACAAGGGGCAGGTTGCGTCTTCCAAAGACACCTCTACAAAACACTCCCACCAGTGTGTCCTGGAGCCCCGCTGCCCCAGAGCCCTGCCCCACAAGGGAAAGAGAGAGGCAGACTGGGAGTGTGGATCCACCTGTCAACGCCCATGTTCAGTGGGGAAGCAATTACAGAAGCCAGACCTTCCACCTTCTGCATCCCACAGTGACCCTGGGTCCATACTCCCAGAGGGATAGAGAATAGGAAAGCTGTCAGGGGAGGGGATGGGATACGGAGTTCTGGTGGTGGGAATTGTGTGGAGTCATACCCTTCTTATCCTATGGTTTTGTCAGTGTTTCCTTTTTATAAATGAAAAAAAACCCACTTCCGTTCGCTTGATCCCCACAGACAGTCTGCTTACGGGGAGGCTGGCAGTCTTCCCTTGACATGCTAGGGCCCATTTCTCTTCCTTTTGACCTGTGCAACTATTTGATCTTTGCAACTATTTGCACTAAACAAGTGTAGCTGAGTAATGAATGCTATGTGCCCTCAGAGACGAGATCATAGAGACAGCATGCATGTTTGCAATGCCCTCTTGAAACACTGGCTCTCAAATGCTGGTCATGTTAGGACACGAGCAAGTGTGTGAAGGACTATAGGTATCAGTGTGAGTCTCACTGACCCTGCAGACATCATAAGCCCCAGATGTGAGGGGACTCAACCTCAAGATGTGCTACTTGTAGCACAGTGCCCTCAGCTTCTTGTGACTCCAGTTGGTGATGCAGGTAGTGACTCCAGTCCACCTTTTACAACTGTGAGCAGGCAGCCGTGTTTACTGCTTTAAGTCACTAAATCTGGAATGCTTTGCTATTTGGTATTTGATAACTGGACTCGATCTTAGACAGACATGGGCAGAACTGTGTTAGCGAGATGCCACTTTGACGGAGGCTGTCTGCTATCATTCTCATGAATCTTGCTTTGTGGTTCTCTACCCAGGGGTCAAATTCACCACAAAGACATACTATTTCATATTTGATGAACACTAGTTTCAAATCAGCAACAAATTTATGATTACAAGGTCAATTGTATTTTTTAAAAATAGACCAAGAACATGAAAAAGTAGTTTCTGCCCTTAAAGATTATTTAACATGTCTCAGCTCTGGCTGATGGGGGTATGGGGATTGAACCTGGGACTTTAGAGCCTCAGGCATGGCAGTCTCTTTCACAACCATGTTGTCTCCTTTGCCAACAAGTGCATTCTGTGGTTTTTTTTTTTTTTTTTTTTTTTTTTTGCCTCTAGGGTTATTGCTGGGGCTCAGTGCCTGCACTGGCAAACGCTAGAAGAAGAAGTGCCTGCACTATGAATTCATTGCTCCTGGAAGCCATTTTTTTCCCCTTTTGTTGCTCTTGTTGTGGTTATTACTATTGTTGTTGATATCGTTTTTGGACAGGACAGAGAGATATTGAGAGAGGAGGGGAGAAAGATAGACACTTGCAGACCTGCTTCACCACCTGTGAAGTGACTCCCCTGCAAGTGGGGAGCCGGGGGCTGGAACCGGGATCCTTTCTCAGGTCCTTGTGCTTTGCGCCATGTGTGCTTAACCTGCTGTGCTACCGCCTGACTCCCTCCAAGTGCATTCTTAAGAAGAATTTTATTCTAATATTTTACAAGGATGGTAAAAAACATTGTCCTTAAGTACACGTTTTTTTTTCTTCCAGAAATACAATTTGCTAAAGTAAAAATGTCAGAACAAAGTGACTATTAGAAATGACAGCTTATAATGCAGTATAGCACTAATTTGAGTATTTTAAAATCTTAATTACTCACTCAAAGAAAATCTCCAGTTTCCTGTGAATGTCTTTCCTATCAAGAGAAGTGAACATCTTCATTATAAAGTCATGGGTAAGAAGAAAAGAAACCCTACTTATGTTTTTAATAGAGTTACGTGTTTAAGCCTTCAGTGATGTTGTATGTGATTTGTTAGAGAAAATAGACATTTTCAGATGGAAGCAGTGCTAGTCAATGCAGATTTCAAAGATTTCTGAGGCAGGGCAGCTACGGTAGCTTAGCTGGGTGTGTGCTGCTTCGCCATGTGCGCGACCCTGGGTGGAGTCCGGCCTCACTGGCGGACGGAGGGAAGCTTGGGTGCTGTGGCGCCCTCCTTCTCTCTCCTGCCTGTCTCAGTCAGATCTATATCTATGTGAAATAATTAGACAGTGTGCATTTGAGAAGCTGTTGTTTAGAAACTTCAAAGTTCTCCATTTTAATTTCACTAAAATGACAACGGAAAATCACGGCACGCTTCTGAAAGTGGAGGTGCTACGATCACTGTGGCAGCTGAGGTCCCTATTGCCGCCTGTGTGGACCAGACAAACTGTGATTTTTCAGGAGAGAGACTGAAGGTAGTGGATGCAGGCTGGGCAAATATTGGTCCTGAGGAAATGGGGAAATGTTTCTTGTTTATCTTCCACTCATAACTCCCCAACCTCCAAGAGAGAAAAACTAGTCGTGAGGCACTGCTCGGAACACTGAAGGAAGTAAGTTGGCTCCCTCTACACTGCTGGTGGGAACGCAAGTTGCTGTAGTCCTGTGGAGAACAGTCTGGATATTTCTCACTCTGCTAGGAATGGATTGTTCCTAGGATCTGGCAATTTTTCTCCAAGGAGTTTGCTCAAAAGAAACAAAAACATTCATCTAACTTCATTCAGCAGGAGGTCCTATTACTTTCTCCAGCTGCCACTGCCAGAGCCAGATTCCTATACAGGAGTCCAGGCTAGAACTACAGTCACCGCTGTAGAGGTGAGTCTGGATGTAGTTGGAGCAAAGAGTGATGGGCCCCTCCTTGCTGGTTTACCCTGTGCTGATTGGTTATCCTGCTGCATCCAACCTGGTGGCCTAGGGAGATGGATAGTATATGGGGAACATGGCAAGAAGTGGTGCTCACTTTTTCCATTCCCCTGACATGATTTTGTACTAGGAATGACAGCCAGTGTTCACCACCAGAAAACCATTGTTCACAGTGACTGAGCTTGTGTGTGATATTCCACCAGGTAGCTCAAGCCAAAATCATTGTTCTTTGTATTTACTACCATAAATATGTCGGTTGGTTCCAAAAAAAAAAAAAAAAAAAAAAAAAAAAAGAAACAAAAACACGTGTCCAAGAGATCTCCTACCTGTGTTCATAGCAGCACAACTCTGACAGCTTGGGAACAACCCAGATGCCCAGCCGCAGATGAGTGGCTGAGAAAATTGTGGTCTATAAATACAACGAGATACTATGTAGCTGTCTCCTCCTTCCTCTCAGTTTCTGGCTGTCTCTATCCACTAAATAAATAAAGAATAAAAAAAATTAAAAAAGGGCGCAGGGTGGTGGCTTACCTGGTTGAGCTCACATGTTATAGTGCTCAAGGAACCCGGTTCCCACCTGCAGGGAGAAAGCTTTGCAAGTGGTGAAGCAGAGCTACAGATCTCTCTCTCTCTCTCTCTCTCTCTCTCTCGCTCTCTCCCTATCTCTCCCTGCCCTCTCGATTTCTGTCTCTATCCAATAAATAAATATAATTTAAAAAAATTAAAAAAGAAAACAATGAAGCCAACTCTTTGCTTCACCTTGGATGAATCTCTAAGGAATCATGTTAAGTGACATAATAAGCAAAACATAAACATGGACAGGAAGGGCAGGTATCAAGTGAAACTTGGGATGGGCATGGCCTATTCCTCCAAGCAAAGGGTTCTGGGTGAGGAGGGGAAGAGATCGCGGTGGAGAGGAGACTGGGGTCTGGCCCACGATGGCAGAAAAGGCCCTACTTTGGGGATGAGGGTTTTGTAGACATCTATTATGGGGAGATGAAAAATGTTATCTGTATGTCCACACCTGTACTGTAAATCATTAAGTCCCCAACAAAATGATAAAAACAGAGAGTAGTTTCATGCCACTTAAGGACAGGACAAAAAAATATGGGTTGTGAGAAAGGGCCCGTTAAAGTAGACTTGTCTATTTTATGTCATGACGTTCAAGTGAGGAGCTTGAAGAAAACAGTAGTGTGGAGGAAATGAGGTGTGAGACACACATGAAGAAAACCACCCAGTTACTTATCTAGAATGACTCTCATATCCAAATAGTGGATTTGTGTAGATATTAAAAATTGGTTCTGTGAACAGCCATTGATGTTCTCATATTTTAAAGAAACATAGTTTTTATTAATATACTAAGCAGCTCTACATGATTTTTTTTTTGTTTTTTGCTTTGAGTCATGCTCTTTAAATTTGTCAAAATGAATCATTTTCTACTGAGCTATGAAAATGTTAGTTTGGAGGCTAAGAAAATATATTAAGTGACTAATTCATCCTTGTGAGTTCTCTTTTTACAATGGTATAAGAGTCTTAAAAAATAGAAGTGTTATTATTAACTTGTAAGCTAATATCCAATGGAGTACTTTTGATAGAAATTCTTCTTAAGAATGTAGCTTTTGGGGGCGGGGCGGTAACACAGCGGGTTAAGCGCACATGGCGCAAAGCACAAGGACAGGCTCAAGGATCCCGGTTCAAGCCCCGGCTCCCAGCCTGCAGGGGCTCACTTCACAAGTGGTGAAGCAGGTCTGCAAGTGTCTATCTTTCTCTCCCCCTCTCTGTCTTCCCTCCTCCCTTTATTTCTCTCCGTTTTATCGAACAACAATAACAGCAACGGAAACAATAACAACCAGGGCAACAAAATGGAGGAAATGGCCTCCAGGAGCGGTGGATTCATGGTGCAGGCACCCAGCCCAGCAATACCCCTGGAGGCCAAAAAAAAAAAAAGTAGCTTTTGGATATGCAGTGACCTGCTGTGAGACTTTACTCGACACTCCTTCTGCCTTTGAGCTCAGTTCTCCCAGGTCCTTGTTGCCCCGCCAACACATAGACTGGATCATCGTCTCATCTTTCTGGTCACTTCCTATTCTCCCCTTGTGCGCGCGGGTCACTCCTGACAACTGATGAACAGCGCATTGTGGTGACTTAGACAAACACTCTAAGAGGTGCTGTAAAGATATATTTCCTTTATATTTCAGTGTGCTGTGGAGTATAGACCTCTCTACTAATTCTGTTAACTTCGATAACTGATAATGTTTCTTTTTATATATTTTATTCTGTCACTTTTATTTATTAGATAGAGACCACCAGAAATTGAGAGGAGAGGGGAGAGAGTGAGGGAGAGACAGAAAGACACCTGCAGCCCTGTTTCCTCACTCACAAAGTTTTCCTCCTGCTGATGGGGGGCTAGGGGCTCGAACCTGGGCCCTTGTGCACTGTAACATGTGTGTTCAACCAGGTGTGCCACCCCCTGGTCCCAATAACTGGTAACGTTTCTAACTCAAGATAAATTTCATCAACACTGTTCATAGCTTAAATGAAGATACATATTGAAGACACTCCAATTAATACTATGGAAAATTTACATACTTACCTTAGACTCCTTTATTACAGCCTTCAAGGTTTTTAAACCCAGCATTCAGAGAGAGAGAAAGCGCTATGTTACTGAGCTTCTTATAAATTTGCTACCAATGTTTTAAGTTTTCAAGACGCCTATCCCCCAAAGAAGTGCTTTACCCTCAAAATGTCAAAACATTCTCCTTTTAGAAAGGACGGTTTCTTTTGTGTGCTAAAGGCCTTCCTCTGACTCATCCAGTGAGTTCTCCTAGCATCAGAAAATAAACAGAAGCAACAAATCCTTAAAATAGCTATCTGAACTCGGGTCACCCGCGTATCCCTGAAGCTCTCTAAATGAGCCAACTGTCAGACACCACACAGAGGTGGGAATTCAAACTGCTGAGCTGAAGGTCTTACAGACCATCTAGGGCTTCTTCAGGGCTGCGCGTCTGCCAGAGTTGACTCTGTGTCAGCACACGTCTCCCGGGGTATTAAAAGCTTCCCTTTGAATCACTCGGGCTCCACACACAATGTGACTTAAGCGCCAGGCAATCTGGGCCTCTGAAGCAAGCTCCCACTAGAGCTGACACTCTCCTAGTTAGCTACTGCATTTGGAAGAGGAACTAATATAAATAAAAGGGAATTAAGAAAAAAAAGCACACTGCTTCGACTAGAGAAATGAACAGTCAGTCTTGCTTTTAGGGCTGGTGAGCGTTTGTTGATAGGACGCTTGTGTTCAATGCTATATTTATTTAATCATTTCTTAGCAATTATGTTAAAGTGAGTTTCCCAACTTCCTGTTTAACAGATCGGAGGAATAGAGATGTTTGGTCCCTGTCCCCTAGCATCCTTTCCTCAAGGACTGACTGCCTTTAAGAGTCCTCGGTCACTATTACAAGTTAATTCTTTTTTATAATATGTATTTATTTATTAGATGAGTCAGAGAGAAAGTGAGCATGGAGTGGGGGTAGAGAGGGATAAAGATAGAGAGAGACACCCACTGCTTCACCACTCGTGAAGCTTTTCCCTGCAGGTGAGGGCTTGGGGCTTGAACCCGAGTCCTTTCGCACTGTGACGTGTGCGCTCAACCAGGTGCACCACCGCCCGGCCTCCCCAGTCGTTTCTTGCCACCTTCTACTTTTTGCAGGTTCTCTTTCATGGACTCTCAACCTTCAGCCAGTCTTAACTCAAAGTGCCAACGTCTTTTCCCTCCTGCTGGAGCCCCAAGTAAACACTCTGGAATGACTACCTACACCTTCTTCCCTTTTTCCCTTTAGTGGGAGATTCAGGGTTCACAGTCGAAAGTAAAATACAGGAGTTGGTGCACGCCTGACGTCTCTCAGTTTTCCACATAATGCTCTAACCACCCCCCTCACTACCTAGGTCCTCCTCCTCCAGCATGTTCCAGGCCCTGCCCCTTCCCTGCCCCCACCCCAGAGTTCCTTGCTCGTGTTGTACCACTAACTGGACCTTGGTTTCCAAGCACTCCCGAGGTGCTTTCCCCACAGATCTCTCCTGGGTCCTCATGTCTGTGTGCTGTCATTCTCCTCATGGTCTTTGCTCAGTACAACCTGTCTGCTCCTCCTCCTCTTCCTCTTCCTCTTCCTCCTCCTCCTCCTCCTCCTCCTCCTCCTCTTCTTTGTCTTTGTCTTCACTCTTCACAGGTTTATTTTACATAATGGAAATCATCCTAATAGCTGCTATGAATAGTTTGCCATGGTAAAACACATGAAAATCTTCTCAGAATTATCAAAGAAACTCTTACTCATTTTCCTAAGAATGAACATGTTACCATTTTTTTGAATTAAATATTTAGAAAGTTCCCACTGGACTTCCTACCTCAAAGCAACAACAGTTGTTTCATGTCTCTGCTGACCCAAGAAACCCTAAGCTAATTGAAAAAAAAAAAACAAAACCAAAAAACACACCTGGTTCTCCCAATCAAATGTTTAAATTTTCTAAGTTAGCGTCTTAATGATGCATATTTATTTATTTCTCTTTCCTTTTTGGCTTCCAGGGTCATCACTGGGGCCCAGCGCCAGCACTGTGAATCCACTGCTCTTGTTGGCCATTTATCTTCCCATTTTGTTTCCTTCTGGTTGGCCATTTATCTTCCCATTTTATTTCCTTCTATCTTATTCTATAGGACAGAGAGTAACTGAGAGGGGAGGGTAGACAGAGAGGGAGGAAAAAGAGAGACCCCTACAAACCTGTTTCACTGCTCGTGAAGTGTCCCAGCTGCAGGCCAGGAGTGCTTCTATTTTCTTAGACTTGTTTTATTTATTGCATATGAGAGTGTTTCCCATGAGCTGCAGAGAGGGACCAGAAGAAGGAACAACCCCACGGGCCAGGTGGTGGCGCACCTGGAATGTGTGTGCTTATCCAGGGCCTTCTCCTCTGCCCTGATATGTGCTTTCTCTGACTACACGTGGGATGAATGAGCGAGCTCTCTGAAGCGCAGGAAGGAGGGTCACATCACAATCTCTCCACGTCCGGCATCGTTATGTGACAGGTGAGAATTAGCCAGAAGGCAGGATAGTTCTTAGCTGTCAACAGTTCCTCAAAACTAGGTTGAAGATCACAGCCGGGCTGTACGCCACTAACTCTGCCAAGAAAACAAAGAAATAGATGAAGAGCTTTAGACAGCACTAGGCTATCAGATCAGGAAAACATCTTTATGAGTTCAAAAAAATGTTATTTACAGGGCAGAGGTAGAGAGCATAATAGTTACGCGAAGAGACTCTCATGCCTCCAAAGTCCCAGGTTCAATTCACTGCACCACCATAAACTGGGACTGGACAGTGCTCTGGTAAAAGCAAAATAAAATGGGAGTCGGGTGGTAGCGCAGCGGGTTAAGCGCACGTGGCGCAAAGCGCAAGAACCTGCAGAAGGATCCCGGTTCGAGCCCCCGGCTCCCCACCTGCAGGGGAGTCGCTTCACAGGCGGTGAAGCAGGTCTGCAGGTGTCTGTCTTTCTCTCCCCCTCTGTCTTCCCCTCCTCTCTCCATTTCTCTCTGTCCTATCCAATGACGATGACAACAATAACAATAATAACTACAACAATGAAAAACAAGGGCAACAAAAGGGAAAATAAATCAATTAATTTAAAATAAAATAAAATAAAATATAAAAAAGAATTGAAAAACAGTTGTAGACCTCTACATAAATCTAACAAAAACGTTTAAAATATTATTTATTTATTTATTTTATTTTTTTTAATGAAAGAGATACGGAGAGAAAGACCAGAGCCCAGTGCTGGGTGGAGAACCCAAGACTTCAGGACCTCAGGCATGAGAGTGTTTGCAGAACCACTAGGCTATGTCCCCTGCCCCCTTTAATGATTTAGTTTAAATTGAATTATTTCCAAATATAGTTACTGTGGGGGTGGGTGGGCTGGACTTAAATATATGAATTTGGGAACCACCCAATCAGTCCCAAACTCATTTTTTTACCCTGTGTTTATAATTAATATATTTGTATGCTTACAATGTGCATGTATGCTTATATATTTAGTCAAGTAACTATATGATAGTATAAATGTTTTCTACAATTATATATTTTACCTTTCATTTGTATTGAATTCACACTTTCTGATTAACAAAATATATTCATATGTGAGGCATTCACACACTTAATTTCACATTTTTTTGACATTCAGTCTTAATTTAAAATCTACATTTCTCCAGGTTAGGGAAATAGTCCAGCTGGTAGAGCTCAGGACTTTGATGCCTCAACTGTCTTACTCCAGCGCCCCATGTGCTGGGATTATGTGTCTGGTCTCCCTCCAATATATCATAGAAATAAAGTAAATCTTAAAAGTCCTCACATCTGAGACTATTTTACAGTTCTCGAGGATACTTTTAAAAAATCTTTTATTTATTTTTAATTAGAAATAGAGAGATACCAGAGCATTGCTCATCCCAGAAAAGTACACTGTTTTGCTGTATGCAAAAGAAGACCTATTAAAAACTATACCAATAGCTGCTTTTAAAATCAATTTTATTATTATTAGACTGCAGAAAGGGAAACATTCTGGTTGATCAAAGGTCAAGCCTAAATCTATACAACTATTTAGCGAACTAAATTCTTAGCTTGAGCTCAAATTACTATGAGTCCCCATTATCTATCTATTTATTTTATTTTTTATTTTTATTTATACAATGTAGATATTGACAAGACCATAGGATAAGAGGGGCACAATTCCACACAATTCCCACCACCGTGACTCTATCCCATTTTCTCCCCTGTTAGCTTCCCTATTCTTTATCCTTCTCGGAGGAAGGACCAGGATCATTATGGGGAGCAGAAGGTGGGAGTTCTGGCTTCTGTCATTGCTTCTCCACTGGACATGGGTGTTGGCAGGTGGATCCACACCCCCAGCCTGTGTCTGTCTGTCCCTAGTGGGGCAGGGCTCTGGGGAGGGGAGGCTCCAGGACACACAGGTGAGGTCCTCTGCCCAGGGAAGTCAGGATGGCATCTATTGCAACTTTGTTGAAAATCAACTTATGGAGATTCTGGAACTTTATTTAAAAGTGTATTTTTATTTCTACACAGTTTGGGTTCTAATATGTTTTTTTAAGGAGACAAATCTTAGACGGCAGGCGTGAAGCTTCTGGGAAGACCTATCAGGGACACTATTTAGTAAATTTGCACTTTTTTCAAGAGGGATAACATAATTTAATCATTGTTTCTCATATTTAATTTATATTTCATCCCATGAGAGAAGTTGATCATTAATGTTCACATAAGATATAAATGTCAGCAAAGAAAGATTTTTTTCATTAATGGACACACCCGTAATTTACCTAAAACTGTGATTTTGTGCACACTATCGCTATTCATTTTTTAAATACAGTGGAAATCACCTATATGTGAAGACTAAGGAGAAAAGATAGATGTGAATGTCTCTATGGTTATGAGATAGGAAGTATAGACGGTTTTTAAAGATTTTTAAATTAATTGATTGAATAGACAGAGAGAAATTGAGAGAAAAGGGGGGATAGAGAGGGACAGAGACACTGGTAGCACTACATGACCATTTGTGAAGCTTTCCCCTTGCAGGTGGGGACCTGGGGCTTAGACCTGGGTCCTGGTGGTGCTGTAGCCTGTGCTCCTAACCAGGTGCGCCACCACCTGGCCTCTGAAATATGGGCTTCTAATCACTGGACCTGATGGGGAAGGACATCTCATGGAGGACCAGCGTAAGGATTCCGGTTCGAGCCCCCGGCTCCCCACCTGCAGGGGAGTCGCTTCACAGGCGGTGAAGCAGGTCTGCAGGTGTCTGTCTTTCTCTCCCCCTCTCTGTCTTCCCCTCCTCTCTCCATTTCTCTCTGTCCTGTCCAACAAGGACGACAACAAGAATAACTGCAACAATAAAACCACAAGGGCAACAAAAGGGAATGAATGAATACATACGTATTAAAAAGTCATTCTTATAATACTGCTGACAGTGTAGCTGCGTGCCGTGCTGCTGTAAGCGGTAGACTAGTTATTGATATCCTAGCTAATAAAAGCTCTAGTGATAAGCTTCATAGACTGATGAAAGATTCATGAATTCCTTAATGATTTCTTTCTAGTCTGAAACTGTTGAGAAGAGATTAGATCTACTGGTAGATAATGTTAGGAGTGGTGAGGCTTCATTCACAAGCAGAGGGAAGTTGAAATCAAACACCATACCGAGTCCTGTGTCACTGCCAAAGCAGCTTAGCACTAACTGGGGTTTAATAATAACTGTGCGGAGCGACCTTAGAACAGACGCTGTGCAAGAAAGGACGCACATCCTGTGGGGTCACAGGCCAGAGCCGCGAGCTCTGGTGAGAGCGCCTCACCTCACGCTGAGTTACCCTTTACAGAATTTTCCGAGCCTCCTCTGGCAAACACAATTCTTCTTCTTCTAGCGTTTGCCCTTCTTCCGTAGCCAGTCAACAGCGTCAGGTTGAGCCTGATGTCAAGTTTCGAGACCTCCTTTGAATCTGGAGAGGTGGCAGTTGTTGACTATGTGGGTCAGAGTCTGTCTGGAGCCGCAGGGGCAGTTCGGGTCGTCTCTGGCTCCCCAGCGATGGAACATAGCGGCGCACCGGCCATGGCCTGTTCGATAGCGATTGAGGAGGGCCCAGTCATAACGTGCTAGGTCAAAGCCGGGTTGACGCTCGCAGGGGTCTGTGATGAGGTGTTTGTTCTTGACCTCAGCTGACTGCCAACTCTGTTTCCAAGAGTCTGGAACAGAGAAGTTCAGTGTAGGCGTAGGGGACCAGATTGGGTGACGAGACGTCAAGCGTTGGACAGGGTGGGCGAAGATCTCCGCGTATATTGGCAGGTCCGGTCGAGCGCAGACGTGGGAAATGAACTTAGATGATGCCGCATCCTGACGAATATCTGGTGGGGCGATGTTGCTGAGAATTGGCAACCATGAAACCGGGGTGGAACGGATGGTTCCAGAAATGATCCTCATGGAGGAATATAATTTGGAATCGACCAAGTGGACATGGGGGCTGCGGAACCATCCTGGGGCACAGTATTCTGCAGTGGAATAGCATAATGCCAGAGAGGATGATCGCAGTGTGGCAGCGCTCGCGCCCCATGAGGAGCTGGCCAGTCTTGCAATGATGTGATTCCTCGCGCCCACCTTTGCTGCAGTTTTTATGAGATGTTTGTGAAATGACAGAGTGCGATCGAGAGTAACGCCAAGATAGACTGGCTGGGCTTCATGCCGGATTCTCGTATCGCCAAGCTGCACATTAAGCTCACACGAGGCCGAGGGATGGTGTAGATGGAAAACAGATGATACCGTTTTTTGCAGTGCTAGGGATTAGTCGCCATTTTTTACAGTCATCAGATATCAGAGACATGTCTTTCGTGAGTGTTTCCTCGAGGATGTCGAACTTGGATGCCTGAGTTGCACAGCAGATATCATTGGCGTAGATGAACTTCCTTAAAGAAGTTTCTGGGATGTCATTGATGTAAATATTAAATAGCGTAGGAGCCAGAACAGAGCCCTGGGGGAGGCCACTTGAGACAAGTCTCCATCTGCTAGACTTGTCACCCAGATGCACCCGGAATCTTCTGTTTTGGAGAAGAAACGATATAGGGTTGGCCACCCATGGAGGCAGGCATCTTGAGATCTTGACCAGGAGACCACGGTGCCAGACCGTGTCATAGGCTGCTGTGAGATCAACAAAGACAGCACCCGTCTTTCAATTCTTCTGGAATCCATTTTCAATGTAAGTTGAGAGGGCCAGGGCTTGTTCGCAGGTAGATCTTCCTGGGTGGAAACCAGCCTGGGCGGGTGATAGGAATTTCTCTGTAAGATGAGAAATACATGACAGAAGCAGCCTCTCAAGGAGTTTGTAACACACGGAGAGGAGAGAAATTGGTCTATAGCTGGCGGCCAGTGTTGGGTCTTTCTTTGGTTTCAAAACCACTATTATCTTCGCATGACACCAAACTTTGGGCATAGACTCAGATTCCAAGATGTGGGACAGGAATGAAGCGAGCCACTTCTTTGCCGTGGGGCCCAAGTTAAGAATGAGTTCTGGGGTGATGTTATCATAGCCAGCAGCTGTTCCCGGTTTTACCCTCTTCAAAGCGTCTTCCAGTTCAGACCGTGTAAAGGGAGAGAGTTTTGGAGATGGACAAGATAACCGGAAGTGGGATGACCACTCATGGGAAATTTCTCTTTTCCAGATTGGGTCGATCTTAGCACGTCCAACTTGAGTGAGGTGACTGGCCACTGAGTTTGGAGATACGGGATGATGGGAGATGGGAGGGGGTTGGCTACCGGCATCCAGACTATGAAGAAGCTTCCAGGCCTTCCTACTTGAGTGGGTGAAGTTCAGACTTTCCGTGAGTTGTTGCCAGCGGGCTTGGCGTGCTGCATCCAGGGAGGCAATGAGATGGTCGGCCACATCTGGGTCGCCCGACTCATCATACTGCTTTAGTAGTTGCTCGCATTCAGCATCAAGACAAGGCATATAGTTAGCACGTCTCCCATGAGGAATGGCTTGGGAAGCTACTTTGAAGATGGCTTGGCGGAAGCGCCTGTAGGAATCTTCAGAGGGGATAGAGTTAATTGGAATTGCAGGAATAGATTTGTTGGTAAGTTCACTGAACAGACGCCAGTTTGCTTTCCAAAAGTTCCATCTTAGTTTCTCCGGGCACAGAATCAGTGGGAGCTGGAGACGAATGTGGATGATAGCTGAGCGGTGATGACTGTGCAGGAAGATCTTGAGAACGTGTCTCGTAGCGGGAAAGGCTTGGCCGTTGACTGTGCTAATCCAGCACAGGTCGGGTGACGAGTCTTTATTCCATCTGGCACTGTGAAAAGAGCCTGGCTGTTTGGGATCGTATAATAGGGAGAGGTCATTCGCTGAAGCTCAGTTGGCCAAGATAGAGCCGTCAGCATGAGTGGAGGAATATCCCCAGTCTTGGTGATGACTATTAAAGTCTCCAACGTAAACGGCTGGGTGATTCGGGCTAGGCAGGACCTTGTTATCCCATGAGGCACTGGGAGGCTTATATACGTTGACGAGCTGAATAATTTCAATAGTAATGGAGTCGTAGAAGGTCGAAGAGGCTGTATGGTAAACGTCCGCAAGACACGATTTGGCGTAGATGGCTCGGCCGTGTTTAGGATGGAGATTATAGCATATTAAATTGAATCTACTGATGGTGAATCAAGCAGCTTCATCGACTGCTATATGTGTTTCTTGTAGGCAGATAACATCTGCCTGATGCTGTATCGCCAATTGACCAATAAGAACGCGTTTGGCAAAGGACAGCCCCTCAACATTAAGTTGGAGGACTCGAAGAGCAGGACCAACAGCTTGAAAGATGTCAGGAGCTGCTTGTTGCTGGCTTTGAAAGTGACTGGGATCCATGTGGATTCAGTCGGCTAGGAAGGATCGTCAGTTTCCCCAATGAATGGTACTCACGGGATGCACCACGGGAAGGTCAATCCAATGCGTCCCAAACACAATCTGCCCGCTTAGCAGAAGTGTAGATGAACAGTCCTTGTTGACAGTAGGCATGGGATTCATATCGCGATCTCTAGAAATATTTTCCCTGGGCCAGGACAAAGGTGCGGTGGAGAGTGGAGTAAAGGGATATTCTAGGGGGAGTGAGGGGAGGTACCCTCCTGAAGATGGCCGTCTGTCAAGCAGTGTCCCCCAACAAAACCACGCTAAAGCTGAGCCCTCAGTTCTGTCTACCAGCAGCTCTGATTCCTAACCAGCTTCTACTTCTCAACAAGCTAGTTGTGACAATGTTTGAAAAAGGGAAAATGATGGCCCTGCCTGGAGAGACAAGCACTCCTACTGCTGTCTTCCGACATTTCACCGACGCTTAAATACCCTTCGACGTCAGAGCATGATGAAATGTGGCATGACATATCAGAGATCACTGTACTGCTCTCTCCTGAGTATCGTTTGTAATAATTTCCTGCATTCAAATATTTTAAGAGTTTAATTATAAATAGTGCTACACCGAATGTGTTTATTATAAAAACTAGTTTTCTCTCATCACGGGTACTGATACTGCTTCAGCTGTCTTGGGTGCCAACACCGTGTTACGTATCCATGAATACTTCCCACAGGAAAAGCCATGATTTGATTTCTTTAAACTAAATGTCCAGAAATGAAATGTCTTTTTTTTTCTTTTTAAAAAATTTTTTTTAATTAATTTTATTTTTGAGAGAGAGAGATAGATAGATAGAGAGAGAGAGAGAGAGAGAGAGAGAGAGAGAGAGAGAGAAACACCACAGCACTGCTCAGCTCAGGCTTATGGTGGTGCGGGGGATTGAACCTGGGACTTAGGAGCCTCAGGCATGAGAGTCTGTTTGCAGAACCATTATGCTGTCTCCCCCACCCCGAAATGAAATTTCTGAGTCAAAACTTATGTCTTTTTTTTTTTAACTTGCTTTTGAGTAAGCTAATGTCAACTTTTCAGTCTTAATGACAGTTTTCGAGGAATAATTTGTACTCTTGTTTATAAGCCACTTGGCAGTGAGAGTCAGCAGGAAGCGTTTCAACTTTCAGAGGGACGCTGATGTCATTTTCCTCTTTTTGCTCTAAATGAGGGTGAGCTCTTCATTTAATGTTTATTAGCAACTCATGTCTTCTCCAGTGTCCTCTGCTAGTGCTCTTTGTTCACTGAACTATTGAATGAATTTACATGTTAACAGAAGAACCCATCAACACAAAAGGTCTCTCATTAGTGAACCTGTGAAGTGAGTACTTTCCCCCTAATTGTCTGGGGGGGGGGTAGTGGCTTACAGCACAGTTGTTGACACAGGGCTCCAGTTCCTTACCGCCCCTTGGTAGATATCTGAACTTTCTGAGTAGAAGGAAATCTTCCGAGCTCAAGACTGCTCTTTAAAAATATCTGGGCTGGGGGGAGGGTTCAGGTCCTGGAACAGGATGGCAGAGAAGGACCCTGGGGGGGGGGGCGGTGAGAGTGTGATGTGGAAACTGAGAATGTGACGCATGGACCAGATACTGCATTTTACTGTCGACTATGAACCATTCATCCACCCAAGAAAGGGGACAAAAAAAATTTCAGGTAAAAAATTATGTAATTAAATTATAACCATTGAACTTCTGTTTGGAATTTTAAAAAAGTGTTTTCTGAGAAATGAAAAAGAAAAATTCCTAGCTCTCAAGGTGATGGATATTTCATGACTTGAGTTTGAAATGACTGAGCTAATGAATTCTAAAAACTCGATGGTAGCTAAATTAAGAAATCATAAATGGAAACTGAATTTAGAGTCATATGAACAATACAATTGTTATAGTTACATAATTCTATTACTTTAAAACTGTCTCCTCATATTGATCATATAGTGATTTATAAAGCTATAAATTAATAGGAGTATATATTCCCAACATCAAAGGTCTGTGTCCCTACCCCTCCTCTTTACGGTGGAGCTGAAAATCCACCTTTCCCCACCCTCAGGATTTTTGACTTTGGTGCCGTGATCCAAACTCAGTCGAATTCTGCTTTGCGTTTCCTTTTCTGTTCTTCCTTCTAAATAATAATTCTGTCACCTTTATAATCACTTTTATGCTTTCTCATTCACATTTGGGCATAGTCATAACCAGACTACATAGTCTTCTATTCTTTTCTCTTTTGTTCCCCCCCGCACAATTTAACCTCTTCTGTTGTTAGTAGAAGTTGTTATTGTATTGGCTGCATCTCTATAACTCAACAAAGTCTGTATTTTGTGGGCATTTAGACACATTCCCTTTTCTCAGTCTAGCACACTTTCTCAGGTCTGCTCTGTATTCTTATTTTGGCACTTTTACTGTTATTTTTTTCACTTCAGTGTGCTTGGTGGTCATGAGGCTCAGTTATTTGCATTTAAAATCTAAACTTATTAGAGAAATCAAATGGGAACAATTTCGTGATTTCTGGAAACTGCTCCTTTCTTCCCTCTGCCTCCTCTCAGACTGAGCGCCCCTCCAGTTACCACCCGGTCTCCTCAGTGTGCTGATCATCATGTTCCTTTTTGCTTTTTTATTCTGAGAGAATAAGACCTTTGAGGGACCAGCTGCTGGCACACCTTAGCGCACGGCCCAGCGCACAAGGACCCAGGCTTCTGCTTGGCCCCCACCTGCAGGGGGAAAGTTGTGTGAGTGGTGAAGCAGGGCTGCAGGGCTCTCTCTCTCTCTCTCTCTCTCTCTCCCCTCTCCTCCATCTTTGCTCTTGATTTCTGGCTGTCTGCATCTAAATAATAAATAGATAATAAAAATGAATAGAAATTTTTGTTTCTCCTTGAATCTCTACTGCGTCTTTTCTTGTGACTGTATCACAAAGAGAAGGACCAAGACCGAGTGATCTCACTCCTAGGTGAAACTTAAGAACAAAGGACAATAAAGGAAAACTTAAGGTGAAACTTAGACTGGGTTTATTGCATTTAAGCAAAGTACTTGTGGAAGAAGGGGTGGGGGACAAGGGGCAGAAAAGGAAAACCCGGAGCTAGACTTGAACTTCATGGTGTGAACTGCACTAAGGCAAAGGACTCTGGGGAGGGAGCAGAGAGAGTTGATGGACCCTTGTGTCAACAGCAGTTCTGTAAACAAAGCATCACCCCTCCACCAAAATGAACAAAAAAGGAAAAGAAAAGATAACAATACAAAAAACACAGGGCCCAACTTTTTGTTTGTTTGTTTGTTTTTTCTTTTGCCTCCAGGGTTATGGCTGGGGCTCGGTGCCTACACTATGAATCCACTGCTTCTGGAGGCTATTTTTCCCATTTTGTTGCCCTTGTTGTTGTTATTATTATTGTTGCCATTGTTGTCATTGTTGTTGGATAGGACAGAGAGAAATGGAGAGAGGAGGGGAAGACAGAGAGGGGGAGAGAAAGACAGACACCTGCAGACCTGCTTTACCGCCTGTGAAGCGACTCCCCTGCAGGTGGGGAGCTGGGGGCTCGAACCGGGATCCTTAGGCCGGTCCTGGCGCTTCACGCCACCTGCGCTTAACCTGCTGCGCTCTGCCTCTGAAGGGTTGAAGGCATTCTTCCTTTTGCAGGAATCGTCACCTTGTCTTTGCAGCTGAGTAGCTTGCACCCTGCTTGTCGCTTTATGCACGGCAGACATCCCCTGGTCTTATATCCTGCGTTCCTTCTACGTTAGTCTAAGCTTGGGTTTCTGCTGGCAAAGGAGTCTCAAGAATTCAGTGACATTATGGCTTGACTTCATGAGTCTCATGTCATATTTCTTATCTTTTTTTCCTCGGATCTCCAGTAGCACAACTGGCTAGCACGCGGTACTTAAATGATTTATTTTTTCCTTTCTTGTGTTGCCACCGGGGCTATTGCCGGAGCCCAGTACTGGCACTATGAATCCACTGCAGTGGACTTTTTTTCTTTCTCTCTCTCTCTTTAAATTTTATTTATTTATTTTCCCTTTTGTTGCCCTTTTTTAAATTGTTGTTGTAGTTATTATTGATGTCGTTGTTGTTGGATAGGACAGAGAGAAATGGAGAGAGGAGGGGAAGACAGAGAGGGGGAGAGAAAGACAGACACCTGCAGACCTGCTTCACCGCCTGTGAAGGGACTCCCCTGCAGGTGGGGAGCCGGGGGCTTGAACTGGGATCCATATGACAGTCCTTGTGCTTTGTGCCACATGCACTTAACCCCTTAACCCACTGTGCTACCACCCGACTCCCTCTTTTTCTCTTTCTTCCCCTCTCTCTTTCTTCCTTCCTTCATTCTTTTTTTTTTTTAATTATTATTATATGCTCCTAAGCAGTATATGGGCCTCAGTCACATCAAATCGATGGGGTTTACAGTCAACAATATTTATACACCTTTGGGAGCCACTCTCTTCCCTGATGCAGCTTTCTGGTCCTTTCTCCAGTCATGACATCATCTCCCCAGACAATAACTTGGATCCACCTGCATATCAGATGTCAGGTTCAGGGGAAAAAAAAATCCACTAATATAGCTACAGGCCCTTTGGAATATAACTAAAATATGCCTACTAGCTATCTACAAAATGGAGACCCCCCCCAACTCTTCATCTGCACTATTCCAGCCTTTAGGTTCATGATTGGTCAACAATTTGTTTGACTTTGTATGTTAACTCTCTTTTCAGCCACCAGGTTCCAGATGCCAGCATGATGCCAACCAGAATTCCCTGGACAGACGACCCCACCAATGTGTCCTGGAGCTCCGCTTCCCCAGAGCCCTGCCCCACTAGGGAAAGAGAGACACAGGCTGGGAGTGTGGATCCACCTGTCAACACCCATGTTCAGCGGGGAAGCAATTACAGAAGCCAGACCTTCCACCTTCTGCAACCCACAGTGACCCTGGGTCCATGCTCCCAGAGGGATAGAGAATAGGAAAGCTATCAGGGGAGGGGTGGGATACGGAGTTCTGGTGGTGGGAATTGTGTGGAGTTGTACCCCTCTAATTCTATAGTTTTGTCAGTGTTCCCTTTTTATAAATAAAAATTATTATTAGTTCATAGGTGTATATATTAACTCCATTTCTGCCACCAAAGGTCTGTGTCCCCACCCCCACCCCCTACAATGAAGTTGAAAATTTACCCTCCTTCTCCCCCAGAGTTTTTTACTTTAATGCTCTACTCCAAACTCAGTCATACTCTGCTTTCTATTTTTCTGTTCTTTTTTCTGAACTTCTGTTTCTGAGTGGGATCATCTGATACCCGTCTTTCTCAGAGACACATTTCCTAACAATGTTCTGTCTACGTGAATAATCGTTAAGCAGTAAAATAAGATTTCATTGCTGGGTTCAGGCATTAAGACATGAAAGGGGAACAGGAAGTGGTTACTGTGTGTTGAGATTCTAGGAACTTTGCAGGGACTGTTCCCCACAGGGTCCTCCTCATTCCATTCACTGTGACAAAGTCAAAGGGACCTTATACTTATGACTTAAGGAAAAAGTGAATTTGTGTGCTCTTAGAATATCAACTTTCTATTTGCTTCACCATAGCACTTATCACACACATTTTACTTGCAAGCTTGTTTTTTTTTTTAATCCAATCAAATATTAGTTCCACAAGTTAGGGTTTCTTTTCTGTTTTACTTAGAGATACTTCCTAGCATCTAGACCCTGTCATAGTTATTCACAATGGATTCTCATAGAATTATGAATGAATAAATATAAAACTTTAATGCCAGAAGAAGACCTAGGAAGGATTAGAGTGTGATGTGGAAAGCTGAGAAATGTCACCCATGTACAAACTACAGTATTTTACTGTTGACTGTAAACCATTAACCCCCCAATAAATAAATGAATAAATAAATAAATACAATCTCTAAGGCTTCTGGTCTCTCAACTTCTTTGCACTGAGCCATGCAAAGCACCTTTTGATGGATGTAACCCCTTCCCAGCTGTGCGTGTTGTGGCCCAGAGAAGGATGAGTCTCCTGCGTCTGCCCTCTACCGCTCGCCCTGCTGTTCTCACCCAGGACGGGCTGCTTGCCTGGGCTTTCAGGGCAACTGCCTCAAGCTCTCAGGACAAATTCAAGACTCTGTCAACTCTGGTCTCAGCTGAGTCTCATCAAGCCCTTGGTCATCTCTGTCTATGACCTACTTCTCATTCTTTAAAACCGCCTCAAGATATTACAAACAAGAAGAAATATTGGGAAGAGGAGGTCAGCATGAACGTGAAACAGAACATTGCAAAGGAGCTGTGTCTCCCCCGTGGTTCTACATCAAAGGTCCTGACTCACTGGCTCCTGAGACGGTGTGCAGACACACCTATGCCCCTTCAGACACCAGCCGCACACACCAGACGTGGCGCTGTCTTTTCTAGGCTGGGGAAAGAGAAGTGACCTCGTTATTGTTTTTCACTGCATCAATCATTGTGCCTATCTCTTTCTCCTCTGCACCAGGAATAGTCCTAGAGGAACCAGGCTTGATCTGCAGCTTGAGTTTTGTGGGTTAGTCAGAAAGGAGAATTTCCTGACAGTGAACAGGGGATCACAGAAGCTGTCTAATCTGAGATTAGATTCCATCTGGTGAGGGTATATTTGTGTGGCTATCTCTGAGCAGAAACAACTGCAACAAAGATAGAGAGCCCGCGGAGGCAGCTGTCTATGTAGGCTAGATGACCCTCCATGACTCTTAGTCTTAGGAATTTATGTTTAGCTGTTGGTTAAAAAACACCAGTTTCTGTGAGAGAGAGCATATGTTCACACGTATCCGTAAACTACTGCAAAATATAGACCTGAAAGCAGAAGTGCACTAGAGTTTGCAGTGAGTATCCCCCTAACACTTCCTCTCCACTATTCCAAGCTTTGGGTCCACGATTGCTCAACAATTTGTTTGGCTTCGTATGTTAACTCTCTTTTCAGTCACCAGGTTCCAGATGTCATCAGGATGCCAGCCAGGCTTCCCTGGACTGAAGACCCCACCAATGTGTCCTGGAGCTCCGCTTCCCCAGAGACCCACCCCACTAGGGAAAGAGAGAGGCAGACAGGGAGTGTGGACCGACCAGTCAACGCCCATGTTCAGCGGGGAAGCAATGACAGAAGCCAGACCTTCCACCTTCTGCATCCCACAATGACCCTGGGTCCATGCTCCCAGAGGGATAGAGAATGGGAAAGCTGTCAGGGGAGGGGATGGGATATGGAGATTGGGTGGTGGGAATTGTGTGGAGTTGTACCCCTCCTACCCTATGGTTTTGTTAATTAATCCTTTCTTAAATTAAAAAAAACAAAAGTAAAACAAGGGCTGGCGAAAGAGCCCTGTTAGAGGCTGCTGCTTTGCTGTGTCCTGGCCCAGGCTCTAGCCCTGCCCCTGCACACTAGGCACTAGGGAAGCTTGGTACAATGGCCTCTTCTGTCTCTCTCTCTGCCTCTGCCATCTCTGTCTCTATCTAAAGAAAATAACAAATAAAAAGATCATGTCTTCATGTAAACACAAATGCTTTCAATGCAGGATAATATAGATCTTTAATTTTCTGGGGAATACCTTTAAAATAATTTCTTTTTAAAAATATTTATTTGCACAGAGAGAGAGAGAGAGAGGAGAATGAGAAAGAACTGGGACATCACTCTGCATATGTGATGCTGGGGATCAAATGTGGGACTTGAAATTTCAACAGTTTATCCGCTGTGCCACCTCCCTTCCAGACTGTTAAAAGTAATTTCACACAGAAATGTCTGGCCACTTTCTGAGTGGGGGAGGTTAGGCCTTGGATTATGAACAGATTTAATCTGTTTACCGAGATTTATTTCTGGGCATTCCTTAGATGAAGTTGTTTATTTTTTATTTTTACACTTCAAAAATTGAATTTGAGTTTGGAATGACGGGCTGAGCTTCACTGACGGGAGACAGACGACCCGGGACTCATGGTTGAGCTGTAGGCAGTATCTCTTTATTCATGCAGGACGCAGCATAATCTCAGCCGAGCTAGACTAAAACTAAAACTAAAAACTGAACTAAAACGAACAATCCTGTCCTTATATATATGCTTTCCAAGTAGGGTGTGAACAGGATGTGACGTAGAGAGGGTGGAGAGAAAAGTGACTGGTGAAAATCAGGGTGTGACAAGGAGGGGGGGCGGAGCAGGTGAGAATTCTACCACTGAACCACCAATGCCCTGCAGGGAGGGTGGTGCTTTATGTAAATGTAAAAGTGATTTATGTAAATAGACCACAGCTTTGAGTGGGATCAAACCAATCCCTATACAGGCATACCGGTGCTTGGTTAAGCAGAAGCCAGGGGGAGCTGGCAGACTACCCAACATTGGAATAAATATTTTCTCCTGTCAGAGTATTTGACATTAGATGATATTGACAGTAACAACCTTAAAACTCAGGATCTTGGTCCATAAGTGGAAAGGGAGTGTCAGAGACATAGCAAGTATCTTGATAGTTATGTAACTAGTCCGAGTCCAGTTACTTAACTCAAACAAAATTAAAACACTGCCGTGGTAAATGAGATATTGTGCCTCTCTGAAACACACCAGCTCATTGGGAAATAACTGAAATAGAAACAGTTGACAATAGAAAAAGGCAGAAGGTGAGATACAAAAGTGTTCTCACCATTGCGTGAGACACATAAGTACCGAAATACTGAAATTAAACTTTAATTTTTTGTGCATGAAAACTACTTTCTCAAAAACAAGTACAAACTGTTAATAATATGAACTTTTAAATCATACTGGAAAATGTTAAATGTGAGAAGCTGATAATTTCACAAAGTGACTTTGTGGTGGTAGGTTACAAGCAGACAACCTCTATGAAGAATCTGTGGGTCTATCAGGTGAGGAGACAGCTACGTGGTTTCCAGGACACTTGATGACTTAACATACTTTCTTGATTCTATTTTAAATTTTGTATGTACAAATGGAAAAAGGATACTTTAAAATATACCAGTGACAATGCGTTGATGGATGAATGAACACGTTTTGAAAGAGCACTGCAATAATGCAAAAGAAAATGTCACAAATTATAGTAAGTTAGACAATGAAAATGACTCCTCAGATTAGATGGCCCTTTCTTCCTCTCTTTCATTCCTGTCATTCCTTGGACTTCACTTCTGACTAGCTTTTTCCCCTTGCAGATAGCAGGGAGCGAGGAGAGAAACCACGATGTCGGTGCCTGCCTGAGCGCCAGCCCGGGCTGCACACACGTCACAGTGAACAGACTTGCAGCTGACCTGTCTTGCTGCTCTGCATGATTCTTTCTGCAAGGACTGCAAGGAAGTCTTCAGACACATCTGGAGTGGGTTACACTAGAGATATTTACAGGGGCACAGGAGGGGCATTTTTTCTTTTGAAAGTTCAGTGTTTTATATTGTATTATATGAGAGAGAGATGAGAGACAGAGATGTGTGTGTGTGTGTGTGTGTGTGTGTGTGTGTGTGTGTGTGAGAGAGAGAGAGAGAGAGAGAGAGAGAGAAGGAAAGAGAGGTAGAGGCCAGAGTTCAGCTCTGGCTTGTGCTGGTCCTGAGAATTAAACTTGGGACCTAGGAGCCTCAGGCATGAAAGTCTCTTTGCATATAACTATTCTGTTACCTCCCCAAGCCTCTTTTTCTTTCTTGTAGAATTGTTTTATAAGAGGATTCAGGAATGTATCCATTAGGTCATGTTGAATGAAATAGATAGAAAGGGGCTTCACATCTAGGAAACTCTCAGGAGATAAGAACGTAACCATAGCAAGGCAGCACCGGTGCATTATGGGTAGAAGGTACAGCTCACACAGGACTTCAATTCATGTCACTATGGAAATCATATCACCTTTGCTTTTCTTTTCTGACAACCTCGTGTTTTATGTTGGCTTTGACTAACAGGGACTACTTAAAAAATTATTGATTTAATAATGATTGACAAGATTGTAAGATAACAGGGGTACAAGTCCACACAGCTCCCACCACCAGAGCTCCGTGTCCCCGTCCCCTCCATTGGAAGCTTCCCTGTTCTTTATCCCTCTGGGAGCCTGGACCCAAATTCTCTATGGGGAGCAGAAGGTGGGAGTTCTGGCTTCTGTCATTGCTTCTCCACTGAACATGGGTGTTGGCAGGTGGAGCCACACCCCCAGCCTGTGTCTGTCTGTCCCTAATGGGGCAGGGCTCTGGGGAGGGGAGGCTCCAGGACACGTGGGTGAGGGCGTCTGCCCAGGGAAGTCATAGTGGCTTCTGCAGCTTGGTGGCTGAAAAGCATTAAGATATAAAGCAGAACAAATAGTTTAATAACCAGGAACCTAAAGGTAAGAATAGAGCAGATGAGATTTGGGGTCTCCATTTTGGAAAAAGCTAGGAATTCTATTTTAGGTAGATCCCAAGGGGCCTGTGACATCTAACTGAATGACCAGAGGTATTTACTGTCTGAGCTATTTACTGTCCTCCTCATGGTTCTGTGAGAGTCCTGGGCTGCGTTAATCACTCCAGTGGAGAGTAACTACTTTTTTCCTGATCACAGCTCTACAGGAATCTCTTTATCACAGTAATAGCTCCCTCCCCCTCTCTCTCTCTCTCTCTATTTTAATAAACCTGAGTTGTGTAACCACACTTTGTGACTCCCTCACCCTATTGACACTTTTATGACCATTGATAGTTAAAGCAATTAAAATCTTCCTAATTTATCTAAGCTCTAGTGTTCCATCTGTTTCCTGGAGGGAACTGAACTAAACTCTATCTCAGCATCGTTCTTTTTAAATATAATGGCATCTGAGGAAGTTATTTATGATAAGCTAAAAATTGCCTGACTTTTATGAAGGTGCCATTATAATTGAAGGGACGATGGAGGGTGAACACACACTTTATGTTCTCGGTAACTAAATCACATCGTCATTATTCTGTGGTGAAAATCTGACGTAGAGTCCTATTTCCTTATCTCAATAGGAGAAGCTGATTTAAATCACAGGCATAATTCTTAGGAAAAATCAACCAAACAAACAACAAAGGATTCTCCAGAATGCCACTGGAATCCGTCTATTCTAGGAAGCAGCTCTCCATGTACCTTCATGGTTCTGGGAAACTGGGGCAGAGACAATGTGCTCAGGAGGCTGGTCGTGAGTCCTGTCCTCAAATGTTGTCAGCAGCAACAATGGACGGCACCTGCCACTAAAACTGTTGTCACTGCAGATGCCATGGTCCCGATGACAGAGCTGCAGGTCAAATGTTACATTACTGGGCTTGGGAAAGGTCACATCTTGGTTGACTGTAACTGGAAGGTTGAAGAGTTCAAGTCCAGCCTGTGACGATTCTGATTATTGGCTCCATTTCTGCCTTCCTCTCTCCCCGCTTCCTTCCTCCTATTTCCTTTGTCCCTTCTTCTTTTCCTGCTTTTTCTCCTCTTTCTCCTCCTCTCCTCATCTTCCTCCTCCTCCTCCTCCTGGTTTTTCGTGTGCAGCTTCAGGCATGAGACCTGCCCTGCAGAGCCATGGTGCCTCTCCTCACCCATTTATCCTTCTGGTGTGTTCGCTTTACTTCGCTCCTTACCGACTTCATTTCCGCGCAGACTTTTTCTCTGAGTTGGAAAAGATGGCTGTGGACGGTCTTAACAGAGTACGTTTGCATATCTGTGTGTGATATGTGGGTTTAGATGGTGTGTGAGGGGCAGTTTCCCTGTCAGAGCTGAAACTCAGATCTCAGGGAGCAACCACATCCCACCATCTCCAGTTTCCAGGTCCCACCGTGTGTGTGTGTGTGTGTGTGTGTGTGTGTGTGTGGTGTTATACTCTGAATTATTAGTCTCACTCAGAGCATACACACCACTGTCACCTAAACGATGAGATTTTTTGAGACAAATTTCAAATATTTCAAAAATAGGAATCATATAGTTAGTGTTCTTGGCCAATGATGAGGTTGTAATAGAATTAAACACACACATGTGTGCTTGGTTTAGAGAATTTTTTTTTTTTGGGAAATTAGCAAATATGTTTTAGAATAATATAAAGATCAAAGTGATTTCATAATAAAACTAAAATGTATTTTGACTGAAGTATTTATGCGCACTATGAATCGAATATGTGGGACTCAGGCAAAGAACAGAAACTGGAAATTGGTAGCCGTGGAAGAAATAATATAACAAAAGCGATGCAATCAGGGCTGGGGAAATATTCACTAGTGTAATGTGTGTGAAAAAGACTTTCATGTGGGGCCAGGTGGGGGTGCACCTGGTTAAGCACTCACGCTACAGGGCACAAGGCCCCAGGTTCAGGCCTCAGACCCACCTGCAGGGGGAAAGCTTCACAGGTGGTGAAGCAGGGCTGCAGGTGTCTTGCTGTCTCCCTCTCTATCTCCCCTCTCCCCTCTCAACTTCTCTCTGTCTCTATCTATATAATTAAAAGAAAAAGGTTAAAAAAAAAAGCTTTCATGCTCGAGGCTCCAAAAGGCCCAAGTTCAGTCCTTAGCGCCATCAAAAGTCAGAGCTGGGCTGTCCTCTGGGAAAATGAAAAGAAAAAGCAAATAGTCTAAAATTCTACGGCCTAAACAAATGCCAAAACCTTAGAAAAAGTAGCAAAAAAACCTATATTCATAAAATGTAAATAAATAGGGGATGTAAATGATACTATAATAAAAGTATGAGCAGAAAATACAAGGTTTAGTACAGGTAAGTATATTTATAGTGCTGTCCAGCCAATCTCCAGAACTCCATTTTGTAAAGCTGAATGAGTCCTCTTACCCGCCAGACAGGCCCCCACTCCCCATTCTTTCTGGCCTCCGGCAACTACCATTATTTCACATCTAAATGTTTCTAAAAAAATACTTTAAAAAATCCATAAAAGCTTAAGAATCTTTTAAAATTCCTAGGATATTGAAGTAGGCTGAGGTAACTATTAGTATTAGACTTAAAGGGATGGGATCAGTCATTATAAAGAAGAGAAAATGTGGAGACTAACATTCTCCTTAGCTTTACAGGCAAAGTGTATGCCTAAGATGTTTTTCAAGTCACTTTACTGAAGAAATGCTGACTTGCATTGGTTTTTTAAAAATATTTATTTTTTTTACTTTTTATTTTTTCCTTCAGGGTTATTGCTGGGCTCAGTGCCTGCACCATGAATCCACCGCTCCTGGAGGCCATTTTTTCCCCTTTTTGTTGCCCTTGTTGTTGTAGCCTTGTTGTGGTTATTATTATTGCCATTGCTGATGTTGTTCGTTGTTGGATAGGACAGAGAGAAATAGAGAGAGGAGGGGAAGACAGAGAGGGGGGAGAGAAAGACAGACACCTGCAGACCTGCTTCACCGCCTGTGAAGTGACTCCCCTGCAGGTGGGGAGTCGGGGCTCGAACCAGGATCCTTACTCTGGTCCTTGGTGCTTTGAGCCACATGGGCTTAACCCACTGCACTACCACCTGACTCCCAAGGCTATTGTTTCTTTTTATTTTTGCCTCCAGGGTTATCACTGGGGCTCAGTGCCTGCACATGAATCCACTGCTCCTGGAGGCTATTTTTCCCATTTTGTTGCCCTTGTTGTTGTGGCTATTGTTTTTAGAGAAGTACAGTTTCACAACTCCCCAAGATAGGGGCCAGAGTTCACTTTTTTGAGCCTTATAGTAGAAGATAGAATGTAGCATGCACATATTGAATGTTAGTGATGGACACCTGAAACTTGAAAATTCTATAATACAATTTTACTTCAGTAAATTTTTAAAAATTTTTATGTCATTTTAATTTTTTTATTTATAAAAAGGAAACACTGAAAAAAAAACCATAGGATAAGAGGGGTACAACTCCACACAGTTCCCACCGCCAGAACTCCGTATCCCATCCCCTCCCCTGACAGCTTTCCTATTCTCTATCCCTCTGGGAGCATGGACCCAGGGTCTCTGTGGGTGCAGAAGGTGGAAGGTCTGGCTTCTGTAATTGCTTCCCCGCTGAACATGGGCGTTGACTGGTCGGTCCATGCTCCCAGCCTGTCTCTCTCTTTCCCTAGTGGGGCAGGGCTCTGGGGAAGCAGAGCTCCAGGACACATTGGTGGGGTCGTCTGTCCAGGGAAGTCAGGTTGGCATCATGGTAGCATCTGGAACCTGGTGGCTGAAAAGAGAGTTAACATACAAAGCCAAACAAATTGTTGACTAATCATGAACCTAAAGGCTGGAATAGTGCAGATGAAGAGTTGGAGTCTCCATTTTGAAGACAGCTAGTAGGTCTATTTTAGGTCAACTCCAAGGTGTCCATGACTTTATTATTTTTGTCTGAGTCTGATATCTGATATGCAGGTGGACCCAAGTGATTGTCTGGGGAGATGGTGTCATGACTAGAAAAAGGACCAGAAAGCTGGATCAGGGAAGAGAGTAGCTCTCTTATACCCAATAGGGTATAACTATTGTTGACTGTAAACCCCATCGATTTGATGTGATCTGGGGCCCATATTCAGCTTGGGAGCCTGTGTAACCTCTGCATCCCTGTAGGTCTGAGCTCACATTCTGTGCTCATGGTCATGGTCAGGAACGTTCCAGAACCAGGGCCTGAATGGCCTGTGCCTGCTGTTTCACAGTTTGCTTTCCGTTTTCTTAGAAAACAAGGGACAGGATGGCCAGGTGCTTTGATTCAGCCATTTTAAGAGTTGAGAGAACTTTATGACTCTCCACAAATTGACTTTGTTTTTAGGATTCAAAGTATATAAAAATGACCATCACAAAAATAAATTGCCATTTTTTCAGTTTGAAGTTACTTAGTCACAGAGAGAAGTCCTTAAGAATCTCAAATATATAATTCATACAGTGTTTTTCAAGTGAAGATTACATCTTGCTATGTTTCCTACATAATGTATTGATTTACTTGCAGGAGAATTATATTAATTAATTTTAACTACTACTCTAGTTTTCCTCAACATAAATTAATTTTGTGAATTACTTGAGGCAATAAGAAGTGTTTGGAAGGTCATTTTTTATTTTATGCAGGGAATACAGGCCAGCTTTTATTTCATTTCTTTACATTTCAGATTATGGTTGGAAGGGGACATTTTTTAATTCACTGAGAATCTTTTCCCTTAAGTACAGTAGGACTCGTAAATTATTTATGCCAGTTCAATGAAGTCTCCTATTTTCATAATAATAATTAAAAAATCTGTTCCTAGTAGGCAGAACTTAAGGAGCTCTAATAAATTCACTTGCCACCCTGTTCTTTTCTGAAAAGCAGGTCCCTACGTCTGTGCAGACTATAAGAAGTTCTAACCTTTTTCATTCAGCATGGCACTGCTCTGAAATCCAGGAGAGTGTTTCCAGTTAGAAAGGGGCTCAGATTTGCTTCTGGAGCAAGATCTTTGTTCGGTCCGGCATCAGCTTCCCTCCCTGCTCCTTTTCTGATGAAGTTCACAGTCAGGATATGAAAGACAATCTTACTGTTGACTGTAACCATTAATTCTCCAAGAAAGAAAGAAAAAAAGAGACAAAATCATGAAACCATTGATGTTGCTTTCTCTGCTTCTGTTTCTTGCTAGGGACTGTATACCGTGGCCGTGGGGGGTGGGGGTGGGACCAGACTGAGAGAAGCTGCAGCCCAGGGGCAGGTTTACCTGGTCACCTGGCAGACTGGGAGAAGCTGCAGCCTGGTTCAGGTTTACCTGGTCACCTGGCAGACTGGGAGAAGCTGCAGCCCGGGGCATGTTTACCTGGTCACCTGGAGGACTGGGAGAAGCTGCAGCCCGGGGCAGGTTTACCTGGGCACCTGGCAGACTGGGAGAAGCTGCAGCCCGGGGCATGTTTACCTGGTCACCTGGAGGACTGGGAGAAGCTGCAGCCCGGGGCAGGTTTACCTGGGCACCTGGCGGACTGGGAGAAGCTGCAGCCTGGGGCAGTTTTACCTGGACACCTGGCGGACTGGGAGAAGCTGCAGCCCGGGGCAGGTTTACCTGGGCACCTGGCGGACTGGGAGAAGCTGCAGCCCGGGGCAGGTTTACCTGGGCACCTGGCGGACTGGGAGAAGCTGCAGCCCGGGGCAGTTTTACCTGGGCACCTGGCGGACTGGGAGAAGCTGCAGCCCGGGGCAGGTTTACCTGGGCACCTGGCGGACTGGGAGAAGCTGCAGCCCGGGGCAGGTTTACCTGGGCACCTGGCGGACTGGGAGAAGCTGCAGCCAGGGGCAGGTTTACCTGGGCACCTGGCGGACTGGGAGAAGCTGCAGCCAGGGGCAGGTTTACCTGGGCACCTGGCGGACTGGGAGAAGCTGCAGCCAGGGGCAGGTTTACCTGGGCACCTGGCGGACTGGGAGAAGCTGCAGCCCGGGGCAGTTTTACCTGGGCACCTGGCGGACTGGGAGAAGCTGCAGTCCGGGGCAGGTTTACCTGGGCACCTGGCGGACTGGGAGAAGCTGCAGCCCGGGGCAGTTTTACCTGGGCACCTGGCGGACTGGGAGAAGCTGCAGCCCGGGGCAGTTTACCTGGTCACCCGGCAGCACTTAGCCTCATTACCTGCCTCACAGGTGTGCTATCCCTTGAGTCCCTAGGTGTCTCTCTAAGAACTTTTAAACTCCCCCTGGCGGCCCCCAGACTCTCCAGCTTGTTTTCCAGGAGATGTGACCCCTGGCTGTCCCCTGGAGAGCTGCAGAGTCCACGATGGGAGCTGGGCCTGTCCCCCTCAGTGCCGGGACCTCTCAGTGTCTCCACAGCCACATGGTGGTGTCCGGCAAGCTGGAGAGGACCTGGTGTGTAAGTTCCCTGTGTGTGCAAACCAACGCTACCACTTTGGGGTCTCTCTCTCCCTCTCCCTCCCCCTCTCCCTCTCCCTCTCCCTCTCCC
>NC_080179.1:1097796-1130296 GCF_950295315.1 Erinaceus europaeus
GGCCTCAGCATGAACGTCTGTTGCAGAACCTTCTGCCGTCTCCTCGTTCCACGCTGATCATCTCTGGAAGCATTTTAAAGTGCGCGCTCCCCCAGACTTGCTCTCCTTTTGTCACCAGTGACGTCTTCACCTCCACCTCAGGGTTTCTAGCCCCAGCAAATAGCTGTTAGTTCAGTCCACACATTCACACTGTAGTGCTTGGTGTTGCTACAGACAGACAGACTATATTTTGGCCTAAGGGAATTCGATTTTTGTGTATTTCAGGTCTTTGTCAGAGCCAGTTAGATATTCTTGGATGGAGTCCCTCTGAACAGTCAGTTACATAATGGCATCTTCAGATGAGCGGCCTAGAGGGAAACACAAGCTTGACGCTCTTCATCATGGGCCTCCATCATCATCATCATCATCTTCTTCATCATCTTCATCTTCTTCATCTTCATCTTCTCCTTCAAGAATTTTATGTTTATTTAAAGTCTTTGAAGATTTGTTTCAGATAGAGAGACAGAGAGAAACAGAGACCACAACATGGAAGCTTCCAGGTCAGAACCTGAGTTACACGCACATGAAAGCAGTACGCCATGCAAGTCAGCTGTTACCCAGCCCACCAGAATCAGAGACTTCAAGTTTCCCCTTCCTTCCTTCCTTCCTTCCTTCCTTCCTTCCTTCCTTCCTTCCTTCCTTCCTTCCTCTCTTTTTATGAGAGCACTGCTCAGCTCTGGCTGATGGAGGTGGGGGGGATCGACCCTAGGATTTTGGAGCCGCAGAAACAAGAGCCTGTTTGCATAGCCATTCTGCCATCTCCCCTGCCCTGGACATTATAAAGTTCACTGAAGGGAAACTGCTTTCCTGATGCCGCCCATTACTGCCGCAGAGCTCGGAGGCTGAAAGTGAGAATGAAATAGTGGGTTGTGGGGGAGCTGGCTGAGCTCCCTGAGGATGTACCTGGGCGTCTGCGAGTCCCCACGTGTGAACATCAGTGACGTGGGAATTCAGACAATGAGGAGAACATGGTAAGTAATTACTTATTTCAGTGACAAGGACACGTGGTCCTCTGACTATGAAACTTCTCTTAACCAAAGGAGACTGAGGCATCACCCTATGTACTGTGTGAACAACGTCTTTTTCGGCTTCTGAAAAGACCACAGCGTTCCGAGGCCGGGGAGACAGAATATTTGCCGAGCTTTCCCAAAGCCTTCCTGCCCGAGTCCCCCCAGCCCCAGGCTGAACACTAACACTGTTGGCTCTCTGTCTCTGCTCCTTGCCGTCGCCTGTCCTCACTCACCTGCTGCTTTCAGATGCTCCGCACAGAGTGACAAGGAGTGGGATTCCCAGATAACGGTGCTCAGCACGTCTATGCCACTCTGGGCTCGAAGTCAGAAGCAGAATTGTCTCTCTGTGTTTTCTTTTAAAAAATTTTAAAAGTCATTAATTCTGTATTTATTAGATAGAAACAGAGAGAAACTGAGGGTGAGAGAGAGAGAGGGAGAGGGACAGAGAGGCCCCTGCAGCTCTGCTGCACTGCTCGTGAAGCCTCCCCCCTGCAGGTGGGGACCAGGGGCTTGAACCTGTAGTGTGTGTGCTTAACCAGGTGCACCACTGCCTGGCCATGAGACCAGACTGAATACCATGGATTGATGTAGTCTTGCTAATGAAGTTCTGTCTTGTCACAATTTCAGATAAAAGTTTTCTACTTGGGCTGAAGCCTAGAATTCAGTTTTCTTAATGGTTTCAAACAGCATAATTCGCCTTGGCTAGGTTGAAGCGGGCACTGAAAATATTTTACTTAGGAGTCAGCAAAACAGCTCACTTGGAGAATGTTCCTGCTTTGCCATGCAGGCTAGCCAGCTTTAAGCCCACCGCCCCCCTGCACCTCACCCCCACATACAAACACTGCGTTAGGTGCTAAGGTCTCTCTCTCTCTCTCTCTCTCTCTCCTTTGCCTGAAAAAATCTGCTCTCAGAATGGAGCACCAACAGCAGATGGGCGAGGGAGAGCGTGTGTGTGCGTGTGTGATCACAGAGACTAGGCAGCAATCATTTCTGTACCTGATTTTGTGTTTTACACTTCAAAAACTATGGTTTTTAGCATTGAGATCAATAATATCTTGAAATCTGCTTTATTGTAACTTTTGCCCTTGCACAAAACCTAGGTTCACCCTGGAGCAAGGAGCAGGCGAGTTCACCTTGGAGAGAGAGCCAGGTAAGAGTTCCTGAACGTGATGCTCAGCAAAGGAGGCACAGAGACTAAGACGACCACCAGATGGCCCCACTCATACACGGGGTCTACAGATCTGATTCACAGGGACTTCCAAACAAACACAGGGCACGGCCGGCGTGGGAGACTGCTGGTGCTCTTGGAGGTGGGACAGTGGGGGACACTCAGCTTGGCGGTGGGGGTGCCGTGGAACTACCGTTGCTGGCTGACTGTCTCGTCGTGACTGTCAATAACAAATAACAAGTGTAAAAGAGAGAAGAAGGCGGAGACCAGCAGTAGAGCGGCAGGTTAAACGCAAGTGGCACAAGGCACAAGGACCGGCATAAGGATCCCGGTTCGAGCCCCGGCTCCCCACCTGCAGGGGAGTCGCTTCACAGGCGGTGAAGCAGGTCTGCAGGTGTCTGTCTTTCTCTCCCCCTCTCTGTCTTCCCCTCCTCTCTCCATTTCTCTCTGTCCTATCCAACAATGACATCAGTAACTACAACAATAAAAACAATAAAGCAACAAGGGCAACACAAGGGAAAATAAATAATAAAAATAATTAATAAAAAAAGATAAGAAAAAAAGAGCTCCTTAACATATAAAATATGCATGATAGTAATCTGACATGTGGGTGCTTGTAACACACAGAAGCTAAACAGTTCTTGATGTCAAAGGAATTAGAATTTCAGGGGCTGGGCAGTGAAGCTCCCAGTTAAGCACACATAATACGATGTGCAGGGATCCGGGTTCAAGTCCCGACTCCCCACCTGCAGAGGGGAAGCTTCACAAGTGGTGAAGCAGGTCTGCAGATCTCTCTCTCTCTCTCTCCCTCTCTCTCTCCCCTCCTCTCTCAATTTCTCCGTCCTATCCAATAGAGTGGGAAAAAATGGCTGCCAGGAGCAGTGGATTTGTGGTGTCAGCAATGAAAACCCTGGAGGAAAAGTAAACAAACTGAGGAAGAAAAGAGGAAGGAACTGCAGTCCCAGTGCTGCCTGAAATGGGGCTGGTCTGGCGGTATGCTCCTTCTCTGTGTGCTCAGCCCAGGCTTGAACCCAGCGCCACTGCATGTGGGAGCCTGGCCCTCCGGTTTCTCTCCTGGCCGCTGGCTCTGCAGAATGTAGGGCTGGGCTGGGGGACTCTGAATGCCGGTGTCCACACAGCTTAGGATTTACAACGTGATTTCTCAATAATGCTGTGAGTGAGACCCGGTCATCGTTTACCGAGGTGCCATGTCTGGAGCTTTAGAACAGTCTCACATTTAGCAAGCAGAAAAGCCGAGCTAGAATCGTGGCGTATGAATAATGAGACACATGCTTCTGCCTTCCCAAATATCTGGGTAACTAGCCCTGTACTCACTCGGCCCATGGAGTTTAGTATTTCTCGCCTCCCATGGGAAGTTTCGGAGTTTCGGAAACGGCCAGGCTTTTGTCCACTATTTTGTCCATGCTTATTTGTGATCACACATACCTTTTAGTAAAAGTCCTGGGTGGTAAAGGCTGGTGAGAGTGTGGGCATCTTAAGTGGGGCATTGTTCCCAATCAGAGCTCTATTTCCTGGGGACAGAGTGACCTAGAAACCGGGTTATTTGCACTCAGTGGCCTCAGGGAGGCCCAGGAGACACAAGCTGTCTCTGAAGTTTAAGTCCTAAGATCAAGCCCCTGCCTGGGGGCTGTGTCTGACTGATGGACTTAGCTCAGTGCCACCTGCCACAGTGGTGTCCCAGGAAGCCAAGACAGGAGCAAGGTTATTACTCACCCAGAGGCTCGCTGAAGCTTGGACTCCTTGTCCCTACTTGTATTCCCTGAGCTGTCTTCTTTATTACGGAGTCCTGATTCTGGTGGTTACATTGTCTGAAGAAGCAGGATTTCAAATCTGTTTGGTGTTACTCTTATTATTATTTTTAGCTGTACCTCTCCTATCTGGGCTAGTTTGTATATTTGTGACAAGTAGGAAAGTTAGACTTATTTTACATACCAATATAGACAGATAGTTATAGAGATAATAGTTAATGTTATCTGCAGCCTTGGGAGAACTGCTGTAGCTTCCAGTGGAGGGACTGGGGACACAGCAGTCTGGTGATGGGAATGGTGTGGCATTACACTCCTGTATCCTCATAATTTAGTAAATAAATATTAAATCACTAGTGACATTTTAAAGGAATTAGACATATTTTGAAATGCTTTAATTATGACTGTGGAAGTTTATTAGGCATAAATGTCCTTTTTAATGTCTTCTTTCTACCTGAATATTTGAAGATACAGGAAGAATTCAGAAGCTGAAGTTCTCTCTCAATGGTTTTATTTATTTATCTACTTATTTATTTTTGCCTCCAGGCTTTCACTGGGGCCTCACCTGCTTTATACCAGATCTGTGGACAGACTATTTTATTTTTTGTCACATAGAAGACGAGAGAGGGAGAGACATCACAGAACTTCTTCACCTCTCGCTCCACGTAGCAATCAGGACTCAAATCCAGGTGTTCAAGCATGGTAAAATGTGAGCTTTACTGGATGAATTCTTTCTTAATTTTTAAAAGTTTTCATTATTTATTGGATAGAAACAGCCAGAAATGGAGAGGAGGGGCAATATAGAGAGGGGGAGAGACAGAAAGACACCCACAGCACTGCTTCACTACTTGCGAAGTTTTCTCCCTATAGGTGGGTATGGGGGCTCGAACCCGGATCCTTGCCAGCACAGTTCCCCCAAGGCTGTAGACATGGGCCAGCCATTATCTCTGCAACTATCTGTCCACATTTGTTCTTAGCTGCTCCTTTTTCTCTCTGATCCAATTCTTTCTTGCCTCCAAACCACTCATGACATCACAGCTACCTCCACATGTCCCGTCCTCTCCTCTTTCTGCAGGTCGTGATGGAGCTGGAGTTCAGAACCTCTTATCCTCTTCCTCCTGTCACTTCTCCCCCGCTGGGAGTCTGGATCAAGGTTATTTTGCGGGGAGCAGAAGGTGGGAGGTCTGGCTTCTGTCATTGCTTCTCTGCTGTACATGGGTGTTGGCAGGTGGATCCACACCCCCAGCCTGTGTCTGTCTGTCCCTAGTGGGGCAGGGCTCTGGGGAGGGGAGGCTCCAGGACACACGGGTGAGGGCGTCTGCCCAGGGAGGTCAGGATGGCATCATGGTAGCATCTGCAACTTGGTGTAGGGCCAAATGGCTTTGTGAAACTGTTCTCTCTCATATGTAATAGAGAAAAGAAACTTTTTTTCTTTTTTAATTTCTTTATTGGGGAATTAATGTTTTACATTCAACAGTAAATACAATAGTTTGTACATGCATAACATTCCCCAGAAACTTTAGACAAATCTAGATGACGGAAAGGCAATGTCCTGTAGCACTGATGTTTGTCAGTGTAGTGGCTCACTCTTCTCTGGGGTGGAAAATAATGTTTAGCGGCATCTTAGGATTACTAAGGTGTGCACAGGAGTCATGTCTGGACCAGGGCCTGTTGGCATTAAACAAGGACCGGTGTCATACTTGTCCTTCTCCCCCCTAACTGGTAAATTCCTTGCCAATTTTATCACTGCTGTACCTGTAGGCCAGTCACTGCAGGACACACACGGACACTAAACTGATCTGTTTCCATACGGGGCACTGGGAACATCTGAAACAGGAGTTTCTGCTGTGTTTGAAGCAGCATCAGCATGGCTGTAATTATTATTCTTTTTAAAAATTTTTTTTATTATCAGATACAGAAAGAGAGAAATTGAGAGGGGAAGGGGAGCCAGAGAGGGAGAGAGACAGAGAGGTACCTGCAGCCCTGCCTCATCACTTGTGAAGCTTCCCCCTGCAGGTCGGGACCAGGGACTTGAACCCGGGTCCTTGCGCACTGTCGTGTGTGTTTAAGCAGGTGCGTCACCACCCGGCCCGCCTGCCTTGTTAAGAGGATCTCTTTTGATGCTTCCTCCAAAGTGAAGGGCTGTTTCTCTCCTTTCTCTCCTTCCCCTTTTTTCCTCCTTGTCCCTCACCATTCAGCCCTGGCTAATGTATGGCCTTCTCGGAGACATTATTTCCTGATCTCATTCTGTGCAAGCCCCTCCCTTCCCACCAGCCACCCTTCTCTCACTTTACTCCAAGTTATTTTCTTCCTTTTCTCCTTTATTTATTTCTTCCCTCCTTCCTTTCTTTCTCTCTTTCTTTCTTATCTTCCTTCCTTCTTCCTTCCTTCCTTCCTCCTTCCTTCCTTCCTTCTTCCTTCCTTTCTTTTTAATTTCTTTATTGGGGAATTACTGTTTTACAGCTGACAGTAAACACAATAGTTTGCACATGCACAACCTTTCCCAGTTTTCCATGTAACATACACCCCCACCAGGTCCTCTGTCATCCTTCTTGGACCTGTACCCCCCCCCCCCCCCGACACACACACCCCAGAGTCTTTTACTTTGGTGGAATACGTGGCTGTGATTCTTGCTGAACCTCCTGTGACACCAGCTAACTTCAACGTCTCCATCAGAGACGGCAGTCAGGACACAGGGTGTCTCGGCTAGAACCCTGCCACAGCCTCCCTTCCCTTCAGCACGGTGTGCTCCGCCACGTGTGAGAATAATGATGAACAGTCCTCCCGGGATCTTAATGGCCAAAGTCAACGCGACTATATGTGAAATCGTAAACGCAAAGTCGTTCTGCAGCTAGAGGAAATATTCACAAATGATGCTGCGTCATCCTAAAGAAAGCTGCCTCAAGTTAAGGGACTGAGAGTTCCCAGAAAAAGAGTTTTCCCGAAGGAAAACAGTAGTCCTGGGCAGGGTAGATAGCGGAGTGGTTGTGCAAAGAGATTCTCACGCTTGAGGCTCCCATGTCCCAAATTCAACCCCCACCACACACACCACCATATGCCAGAGCTGAACAGTGCTCTGGTAAAAAAAAGAAAGAAAGAAAGAAAATAAGAAAGAAAAAGAAAGAAAACAGGAAAAATAGATGGGAATCTTCTTAAGGGGATTATTTGGTCAGAAACCATCCACTGTTTTTTTCCTTCCTTCCTTCCTTCCTCCCTCTTCTCCCCCTCTTTTCCACTTCTCCTCCTCCTCCTCCTCCTCCTCCTCCTCCTTCTTCTCCTCCTCCTCCTCCACCTCCTCCTCTTCCTCCACCTCCTCCTCCTCTTCCTCCTCTTCCTCTTCATTCTTCTCCTCCTCCTTCTTATCCTCCTCCATCTCCATCTCCTTCTCCTCCTCCTCTTCCCTTCTTATTCTTCTCCTCCTCCTCCTCTTCTTCCCTTCCTCCTCCTCCTCCTCCTCTTCTTCCCTTCATCGTCCTCCTCCTTCTCTTTTTTGACAGAGACAAAGAAAAGTTGAGATGGAAGGGGGAGATGAAGAGGGGGAGAGAAAGAGAGACACCTGCAGTCCTGCTTCACCGCTCAGGAAGCTTCTCACCACCCCCCTCTAGCCAGGGGGGCTTGAGCCTGTGGCTTTGCACAGATGTGTGTGTGTTTACTGGGTGCACCACTGCCCTATCCCTCTTTTTTTCACTCTGTTTTTGTTATGAAAGGAATGAATCATGCTCAGTGCATGTTTGCTTGTTGAGCAAATAAATGAACACAAAAGCAAAATTAATAGAACACTAATTTCAGGAACTAACCTAGATTTTATTTTAATAAAATGTCATTATCCTTTAGAAAGAAAGATAGAATAACAGCAATACCTCTTTTTTCACTGTAGAGCTGGGACTGGAGGTTACAATTATACTACGTGCTATTTTAGAATATTTTGCCCTTTTGTTCTCTATCTGGTCTGCGATTGTGGGACAGAAATATCAGCGCTGTGTGTCATAAGAACAGTTTCCTCTGGGATTTACGCAGGTTCCCATTACATGGTCAGCATATCACCTATAACATTTGGAAGTTGGAATCTTATTCATATTTTTAAATCAAATATCAGTATTTGCAAATAGGATTTCCACATTAAAACCTTTGTAGTAGCAGACCCTTCATCAGCCCAGACGGGAGCTTTCATTAGCGTGTGATCTGGGCCTGAAACGCATGGTTTCATGTAGCCGGTCTTTCTCTTGGGGACAGGAACACGGTCAGCGGGCGCCGGTCTCTGGGGAGCCTGACGTGCTGCCACTTGGTGGCGCCCTGTACTCATCTTAGGCGAGAAAAACAAGGTGTTTGCAATGAAGAAAAGTGACACCCAGGGCGAATTGAATAGTCTAATTTTAGATCCGGCGCCCAGGTGTTTTGGTTTTCCCGAAGCCGGGCAGGATGGTTCCTGGAGCAGAGCTGCGTGCTGGCAGCTAGAGATGTCCCTGGGCTCCGAGGTGCGGGCGGTTTGCGTGGAGTGAAGATGCTTCTCCCTGCAGACCAGGCATGCTCCATTTCCCTTTGTCTCTCCTCTGAGCACACGGTTTAAAAACCCAAGCAGAGTAGGGCTGGTAAACGCACAGGACGTGGTTTCCCCAAAAGGAGGTTCATAAAGTCAGCAGGTCGCTGGCGAGGACGCAGCCCTGACCTGCAGCAGCCTGGTCACCGGTCACCGGTCACCGACTGAGTCCTAGTCCCAGCGGCTCGGTGCCAGCTGGCCGGGAGGCTGAGTGTGCCCACGCAGGCTTGGCACTGGCAGCACCCGCGTCCGGCACGACCTGTCCCTTCCTCGCCGGCGACGAGCCTGCATGTGTCCCGGTCTCGTGGGCACGAGGAGGGAACCACGGCGGCCTGTTCACCGGCTCCGGGCAGCGTGTCTGAGTCAGGCCGGCTCAGGCCTCGGGGTGCACAGGGCGGCCGCTCTCACTCCGGGCCTGCCCGCCCTGCCCGCTGTGCCCCTGCGGTGTGGGTGTCTGGGCAGCGCCGGCCTCCAGCACGGAGACCCTCCCGGGGACCAGCATCTTTTTATGTTTATTTATTTCCTTCTGTTGCCTTTGCTGTTTTATTGTTGTAGTTATTATTACTGTCGTTGTTGTTGGATAGGACAGAGAGCAATGGAGAGGGGAGGGGAAGACAGAGGGGGAGAGAAAGACAGACACCTGCAGACCTGCTTCACCGCCTGTGCAGCGACTCCCCTGCAGGTGGGGAGCTGGGGGCTCGAACCGGGGTCCTTACACAGGGACCAGCATCTTAGTGAGCTCCCTTCACCTCTGTCCGCGGTGGCATCAGCCACACTCAGGGCAGTGACTGCGGGCCACTCTGCTGTGCGTCTGTCTGTCCCGTGTACAGCGGCGAGGCCCTTGGACAGTCGCCCAGACCAGCTCCCTGAGGCCGCACCGGTCTCCCATAGGGTAGCTCCAGGGCCCCGTGCAGCCTGGGGGTGAGCGCCTGGGTGCACACAGACTCCGCAGTGGCTGCAGTGTCCTCAGGACGCGCCCTCCGGAAGGGCAGCTGGCTGGCCCTCTTTAACTGGCTCTCTGAATGGCTCCTCTGCTTGTCCTGCCCTGTGAGGACGGCTGTGCGGGAGGAGAGGAGCGTGCTTAGGACTCAGCACAGGACGTGACTTTGTGTTTTCTGCTTTATCTTAGTGGTGTGAGAGCTTTGACTTCCAGCCACTCCGCAGGGTTCCCCAGAAGCAGAGATCAGTGTTTAGCAGCTTAGAGCAGGGCAACTAGCACAGAACACTCAGGCTCAGCACTTACCCCCCAGAGGCAGACTCTGCTGAAAAAAGCACTCATTATAAAAGAGGCCGGGCTGTCAGGGTGTTCCTTGCCTCTGTACAAGCGTCTGAGGACAGTGCTTCTGGACGGGTCTTCTTCACAGGGACCGACAGCTGTCAGTCATTGTCTCTGCACTGCACTCTTGTTTTTTTAATATCCCAATTAATCCAAAGTTGTCTTTTTGATTTCTGATTACTTTATTACATGAAATCAGGTCAGTTATTGAGTTATCACTCAAGGCTCTTGAAGGCAGTGATGAGAATGTTTGAAACTTCTTTCTTTTTTTTAAAGATTTTTAAAAATATTTATTTATGAGAAAGATAGGAGAGAGAGAAAGAACCAGACATCACTCTGGCACATGTGCTGCCGGGGATCGAACTCGGGACCTCACGCTTGAGAGTCCAAAGCTTTACCACTGCGCCACCTCCCAGACCACTGTTTGAAACTTCTATTCAGATTCTTCTGGGGAAAGAGAGGGAGGGAGGGATGAAGGGAGGGAGAGAGGGAGAGAGAGAGAGAGAGAGAGAGAGAGAGTGGGAGAGAGAAAGAGAGAGAGAAAGGGAGAGAGAAAGGGAAAAAGAGAGAGGAGAGAAAGAGAGAGAGGAGAGAGAGAGGAGAGAAAGAGAGAGAGGGGAGAGAAAGAGAGAGAGAGGAGAGAGAAAGAGAGAGGAGAGAAAGAGAGGAGAGAGAGAGAGACCTGCAGCACTGTTTCACCACTTGAAGCTTTTCCACTGTAGGTGGGGACCAGGGCCTCGAACCGGGATCCTTGAGCCAGTATTGCTATGCAGCATTAAGGGCTGTTGGAATCCTCTGTGCCATGTTCTGTGTGTCTGTCTGGAAGATCTTGTATCCTATGAGCTATGTTAGGGTATGCTTCTAGGGGAAGCTTCCATAATGGTGAAATACTGCTTCCTGTCTCTCTCCCTCTCTATCTCCCCTTCTCAATTTCTGGCTGTCTCTATCCAATAAGTCAATAAAGATAATTTAAAAAATTAAGATAGGCCTCAGGGTATTTTCCCCCCAAATTACTGCTCAGCGCTGGCGTATGGTGGTGCTGGGGACTGAGTCTGGGACCTCAGAGCCTCAGGCACAAAGACCGCCTGTCCGCCTATTACGCTTTCTCCCCGGCCTCCCTGCAGGCTGTGCTCTGGGCCTTCCTCTCATGAGCTCCCAAGAAGACGCAGTCCAGAGCCCCAAAGTGCAATCAGCTGTTTCAACTCAGGACTTTAATTTTTCATCTTGCTGGAGGAAATAGTTCAGAGCACAGTCGTTGGCACTGGGTGCACACTTCTGCCTCCTGGTGAGGGGAGTGCATGCCGGTCCTCACGCCAAAGGCCTGCCTCACCGCACGGCCACCTGGCACCCTCCCGTCACGTCCCTCTGATGAGGCCTTCGGATCCCTGGGACACACCAGCCCAGGCCTCTGCTCCTCCTGCTTTACTTTTCGTGCCCTGATTCTTAAGAGCCATTTATAAGTGAGATTTTCACCAGAGCCTTTCATTTTTGTTTTTTTAATTTCATTTATTTATTGGATACACACAGAGAGAAATTGGGAGTTAGGGGGAGAGAGGGAGAGAGACAGAGAGAGGGAGAGAGACAGAGAGAAAGGGAAAGAGAAAGGGAGAGACAGAGAGAGAGAGACACCTGCAGCCCTGTAGCCCTGCTTCTTCACTTGTGAAGCTTTTCCCCTACAGGTGGGGACCAGGGGCTTGAACCCAGATCCTTGAACTTTGTAACCTGTGCGCTCAACCAGATGCACCACAGCCAAGGCCCACCACCACCACGCGCCTTTAGCCAGCGGCGTGGTCGTGATCCACACGCTAAAATGCTTAGAGATCCACAGTGGAGGGAGGGTGCTGGGGTCCTGGCACACAGTGGTGTAGGAGCAGCTGAGCTGGGGTGTTGGTCTGCTTCTAATTCTGCTTCTAAAACCCCTTCTCTCTCATTGGTTTCATCCCCCTGCTTAACACTGTGTTCTATTTACATAACCACTGTTAACTAAGCACCGTGCTGCCTGCAGGGCACTGGTTTAACCCCCACTGGTTCATGACGTCTTTTTCTCCACCCCTCTCCTTGTCACACCCTGATTTCCACCAGTCAGTCCCTGGTCGTCTGTCTCCCGCCCGTGAAGCTAGCCTGGCACTGGGGTGAGCTGAGCGTGTCCTGCACACACTTGCCTGGGGGACTGAAGTCGGGAGCCACTGTGCTGTCAACCATTAACCTCCTCACAACAAAATATAGGAGAAAAGAAGGGGTAAATAGAAGAATCCAGTTTTAAGTCTTAATTGTTTGTTTTGCCCTTTCAGGCGTATTTTTAATTGGCAGGTTAGTGGTTTGCAGTACAGTTGTTACACGTGGCTGTGGTTTTGTCTCTCATCAGGAGAGGTGTCTGCAAGACACTCTTACCTCCAACTTAGGACCTGGAATTCACCCACCCCTCTCCTCCCTTCCCAGAGTCTCTTGCTTGCATGCAAAATGCAGAAAACAGGTCAAATTTACTTTGTTTCCCCTTCTGGCCTTGTTTTTCGACTTCTGCCTACGAGTGACATCGACCATATTCACCCTTCTCTTTCTGGATGATCTCACTTAATATGATTTCTTCATGCTTCATCCAAGAGGAGGTGATGAAGTTAAGTCACCATTTTTAATATCTGAGTAGTATTCCATTGTGTATCTAGACCATGATTTACTCAGCCACTCATCTGCTGTTGGACCCCTGGGCAGCTTCCAGGTTTTGGCTGTTACAGATTGTGCTGCTATGAACACAGGTGCACACAGGTCTTTTTGGATGGGTGTGTTGGGTTCTATAGGATCTGTCCCCAGGAGAGAAATTGCAGGGTCACAGGGTAGGTCCACTTCTAGCCTTGTGAGAGTCTCCAGACTGCTCTCCACAGGGGCTGGAGCAAATCCTTAAATTCTAAAAAGATGTTCAATTGCAAAGAATAACACGTATTTCACCTTGAACTTAGGATGCCAAGTTGAACATCTTACTCACCCTGGACAACAGATCTGGCTACCTCCTGCACATGGAGGCAGAAGCAGGCATCTGGGAAAAGCAGTCACAGTGTGATGCCTGACCTGCGGGGGCCGGGGCTGGGGCTGAGGGCTGGGGCTGAGGGCTGGGGGCTGGGGGCAGGGGCTGGGGCCGGGGCTAGGGCAGGGCCTGGGGCTGGGGCTGGGGCTGGGGGCCGGGGCCGGGGCCGGGGCTAGGTAAAAGACAGTTCTGTAGCTCTGTCTCCTGGCTTGCGTGCATTGGTATCTCTCTCTTAAGATGAGAGGGTGTCAGGCGAGGGCTTACGTGTAGTGCATCTTGACTGTTTGGCTTGTCTGATGAACAGAAGTTTGGAGTCATGTTTTGTCTGTACATATGGCTGGTGATGCTTCCCTAAGAACAGAGATAGAGTCCTGAACCCTGGAGAATCAAACACCAGGTACAAGTAGTGAAAGGAAGCTCTGGGAACACCTGTGCGCCGCTGCTGCTGCTGCTTCCAGGAGTGGGCGGGCCCGCTGGGCACTCTGTGCAGACCAACGTCAACGTTTAGACCTTAGACCGAGTGGCTGTGGATCCGTGGCCATGCTCCCGTGCCCCTGAACGATCACTAGTCAGGCCAGTTGGATTTACACGTCCATTGTTGATTCCTGCAAGAAATCCTTCCAGTAGAGCCACTGTGTGAAGGGAATGGATGCCGGCGCTGCAGGTCTTACAAGCTCTGTTCTGCAAACACGACTCACTGGCATGAAAGCCATGCTTCTCATCATCGCGCTTGCTTGCTGCCATCATGTCCCTTTAAGACTTGCACACTGATGGTGGCTGGGAAATGACAGCCTCTGTTGTTTCCAGTCCTGCCTGTTAGTGAGTCCAGGAGAGCAGTGAGAGTGATGTGGGCAAGGCATCTGTCTCGTGTCAGCCCAGTCCGCGTTGTGGCTATGATGAGTGTCTATTCGTTGCTGCATCTTAGAGTTGAAATGGGCAGGTGGCAGAGATTATATCACTCAGATTTATTTTACAGAAAAGGAAAGAAAGTTTACCAAAGCAATTTTATTTTTTTCTACAACAGCACATGCACATCTTTACATAATAAAATGCTAATACAACTTCTATAGGGACAAGCAGAATGTGATCTTTCAGGCTTTGACTTCGTGACTGAAAAGTATCAAGCTGCTTTTCATTTCCTGCATTGTTTTTTTTTTTTTTTGCCTCCGTGACGCAGGTCTTATATGCTGAGGTGTAAAAGAAAGCTGTGGCTTTCACCAGTTGTTTCGTATGACATTCCATATTTATTCTGTCAGTCATAAAGGACATGGCTTAATAATGCTCACCATAACTTACAACACTGCTTCTCTTACATTTTCTGTTTTTAAAGGTTTATATTGGAGAGAGAGGGAGAGGAAGATGGGGAGGGACAGGGGGAGGGCAAGAGCGGTGTGAAGGTCACGCTGGCCTGTGAGCACCAAGGATGAAATTTAATGCAAGTCCAGGCCTCTCTTCTGTGACACACTCTCTTGATCTCTGTCTTGGGTGGAGAGAATTTGAGCTTGAAGTGTTGGCTGAACATGAAGTTTACGTGCAGATGGACGTGAGCTGTGTTTCTGGTAGTCCTGGAGACCAGTGAGTGAGAGAAGCGAGCTCAGTCACAGAGTCGGTGCCAGTCTTGGTGTGGCCACCTTGGGCTTGGCACCTGGGAAGAGCTGCGCTGGGTAGGTCACCGGGAGCCGCCGGACCAGGAGGGGCCTGTGGCATGTGACACACCTGTCGCTGTCCCAGGCTCTGCTTGACCTGCTTGGAATGTCACCCCCTTTGCATTTGCTTCTTGCGCTGGGCCTTCTGCATTCATTTCTCTGGGTGTAACACTTTATCAGAAAGAATCTGAGGTAATTCCATCCAACTGAAGGCTGATAGACTTGCACTTGGATACTTGTAATGCCAGACACTTTAGTTGGATTTATTGTTTTATTGCGATTACCATAAATTCCTTTTTTAAGGAATTAAAAAAATTCCTTAAAAATTTAAAAAACCAGTTTTATTCATTATCAATAGTTTGCTATAAGATTGTAAGATGACGATGTGTATTTCCACACCCTCCCCTCCCCCTCCCAAAGATCACCAGCAGAGTTCTCACAGGTCTTGCAGTTTGCTTCTGTTTTGTCTGGATTTTTTTTTTTTTTTTGGCAAGTTCAGGTAAATGGATCCCACATGAGTGAAACCTTCTGGTTACTGTCTTTTGCATCTCTTTACTTATTTCCTTAAGCAGCATCACCTCCAGCTCCATCCATTTTGTCCCAAGGACAGTGCCGGGGACTGAACCTGGGACTTTGAAGCCTCAGGCACGAGAGTCTCTTTGCAGAAACCATGATGCTGTCTGCTCCTAGCCAGACATCTGTTGATGACATTTGGCTGTTGTGAATAATACATCTATGAACAGATGGGTACATGTGTCCCTTCTAAGTCATAAATTCTTTCATTTACATTTTAATGAAAATATTTTTCTGTGCTTTTACTTCCATTCTTTACAGAAACATATTTATTGTAGGAAAGAGAGAATGGGAGAGGAAAGAGATGCCAAAGTGTAAGGTGGCGTCAGGATCTGAACCTGAGGCCTCCGGATCCTCAGACATCAGGGCCCTGTGCTCTAGCAGGCTGAGCAGTCTCCCGGACCTCCCCCTTTGTTCTTAGTCATTTCCGTAAGCCATTCAAAGCAGTGAGAGGCTGACAAGTACCTCCTGTCCATAATGGACCCGCCTTGCCACATGCCAGACCCAGGCTCAAGCCCAACTCCCACTGTACTGGAGAAAGTCTCCTGCTTTCTCTCTGTCTCTGTCTGTCTCTTTCTCTCTTTCTCTCTCTCCGTCTGTCTCTCCTCTCTCTCTCTCTTCTCTTTTCATGCTCCAATAATATTAAAATTTTGGGGGGTTAATGCCTTAGTCAGAAGTAAATACAGTTGTTGGTCCACGTGCTCAGTTTCTCAGTTTTCTGCACAACACCCCGCCCCCCTAGGCCCTCCCCCGCCATCATGTTCCAGGACCTGAACGCTCCCCCTCCCACCCAGCGTCCTTTACGTTGGTGCAAGACACCAGCTCCAGGCCAACTTCTGCTGAGTGTTTCCCCTTCTGTTCTGATTTCTTCCTTTCTGTCCATGAGTGAGATCATCCCGTATTCACCCTTCTCTTTCTGTTGGTCTTATTTAATATGATTCCTTCATGCTCCATCTGAGAGGAGGTCAGAATGTGAATTCACCATTTTTAAAAATTAATTAATTAATTTATAAAAAGGAAACACTGACAAAACCATAGGATAAGAGAGGTAAAACTCCACACAGTTCCCACCACCAGAACTCCATATCCCATCCCCTCCCCTGATAGCTTTCCTATTCTCTATCCCTCTGGGAGTATGGACCCAGGGTCATTGTGGGATGCAGAAGGTGGAAGGTCTGGCTTCTGTAATTGCTTCCCCGCTGAACATGGGTGTTGACTGGTGGATCCACACTCCCAGCCTGTCTGTCTCTTTCCCTGGTAGGGTGGGTTTCTGGGGAAGCGGAGCTCCATTTTTAAGAGCTGAGTAATATTCCATTGTGTATATAGACCACAACTTACTCAGCCACTCATCTGTTGTTGGACACCTGGGTTGCTTCCAGGTTTTGGCTATTACACATTGTGCTGCTATGAACACAGGTGTACACAGATTTCTTTGGATGGATGTGTTGGGTTCCTTAGGACCTATCCCCAGAAGAGGAATTGCAGGGTCACAGGGTAGGTCCACCTCTAGCCTTCTGAGAGTCTCCAGACTGTTCTCCACAGAGGCTGGACCCAGTGACATTCCCACCAGCAGTGCAGGAGGGTTCTTTGTCCCCACAGCCTCTCCAGCACTTGTTGCTGCTGCCTTATGATATATGATATTCTCATAGGAGTAGTTGTCTTTATTTGTATTTCTCTGACAAAATCAGTGACTTGGAGCATTTTTTCATGTCTGTTGGCGTTTTGGATCTCTTCTTTAGTAGAATGTTCTGTTCATTTCCTCTCCCTACTTTGGGATGGGGCCCAAACTATCACATGGAGAAAAGAGAGTCTCTTCAACATATAGTGTTGGGAAAATTGGGTGGAAACATGCAGAAGAATTAAGTGGAACCACTACATTTCACCAGACACAAAACTCAACTCCAAATGGAGTTGCAGGCTGCCCACCCAGCAACCTGCACGGCTGTCCTTGTCCGCTCTGCTCCTGGCTTCCCAGAGCTCTTCTCTGTGGAGATAATCTGAATTCTCACTCTCCTCATGTCTCCTGTACTCGCAGCTATGAGATATAGATAGACTTGCTAGGTTATGGACTTTCCCATCTATGTCCCTCAGAATTTTTTAAATTTATTTTATTTATTTTCCCTTTTGTTGCCCTTGTTGCTTGTTGTTGTTGTTATTAATGTCATTGTTGTTGGATAGGACAGAGAGAAATGGAGAGAGGAGGGGAAGACAGAGGGGGAGAGAAAGGCAGACACCTGCAGACCTGCTTCACTGCCTGTGAAGTGACTCCCCTGCAGGTGGGGAGCCGGGGGATCGAACCAGGATCCTTATGCCTGTGCTTGTACTTTGTGCCACATGCGCTTAACCTGCTGCGCTACTGCTCGACTCCCCCTCAGAACTGTTAAAACTGCTTTCTTAAAGATTGACCTATAGCAAGGCCCACAGTATGAGAATCGTGGAATTTAGGCAATTTTGCCCTCACAGACAGCCTCTTCTATTAAAATGTATCACAACTGTGTTGGCAGAGGTGCCCTTGTCTGTCTGTGAGCAGAGCAAGTGCGCTGTGGGCCTCAGCACGGTGCCCACTCTGCCCAGGGACTACAGCAAACTCACCTTGTGCTGAGCACCAAGTCTGTGCTTCCTGACCGACCACTGTTTCTCCACAATTTTATTTCTGCGACCCGTTTCTGCTGCTTTTTCTCCTTCACACTGCACCTAGTGAAGGCTGCACCCTGAAATCCTACCAATTGTCAAGTGGCCACAGAAGTTCTCTCCACTTACGAAAAGGAACTTGTCATTGACATATAATCATTTCAGTGGAACTTTTCACAGTATTGAAGGCTATATAGGAGAAGATGCAAAGCCCTCAGATTTCTGCAGAGAGGAAGATGTGATTATTTTTACACATTTTATACATAAACTCAGTTACGCTTTTCAAAGTCACTGCTACCCATACTCCTTTACCCTCTACTGTTCTCATGCAGCAATATTCTGAAAACACTAAATGGTGTTGTCAGTTATCCTACCAGGCTGTCCTGTCAGTCGCTGAGTTCTATTTTTTCTCTGCATGGATTTTTGATTATGGAAACTGCCGTCAATTGATTTACATTGTTCCCGAGTTTTTGGAGGCCATAACCGGCCCACTGAGCTGACTTATTTTCGTTATTCTTTAATTAGTGCTGCAAAGTCCAGGCATTTGACAGGCAGTGGTAAACAGAACTTGGACAAAGGCCATAGTTAATTACGCTCATAAAAATTTGTGTTTTTAAACATGGACCTTAAAATTAAAAAAAAGCCTTGAAGAAGTATGTGAAAGGAGACGAAGACAGCCTGTTACAAAATTGAAGATCTTCGCTAGTTTAGACGTTGTTGCGATAACTGTTACAGTAGCGAGAGCTTCCAGGGGAAGTCTACTCTATTCATGATAACGGAACTCGCTTACCAGCCTGAGCCTCAGTTTTGGCCTTCCTTCCTCCCTCCCTTCCTTCCTTCCTTCCTTCCTTCCTTCCTACCTCCTTCCCTCCATCCCTCCCTCCCTCCCTCCCTTCCTTCCTTCCTCCCTCCATCCCTTATTTCCCTCCTTTTTTTTTTTTTCTTCTTAGTTTACTGCTAAGATCTCCCTGGGACTTTGCACCTGCTGAGCCCCCACTGGTATAGATCACCCTCGTCCTTTCTCTCTGCTTTAGACATAGGATGGCGGACACACAGACGGAGAGACACCACAGCACTGTCTCACTGCCAGTGAAGCTCCTTTTCTGCATGGAGTTCCCATGTGGTGACTGTGAGGGCAAACCCAGGTCCTTGAACTCGGGCAGGTGTGGTCTCTACCGGGCTAGCTATCTCTAGCCTCTTAAATATGTATATATGATTTAAAAAGTATTAGTGATTTAATAATGATCAACAAGGTTGTAAGATAACAAGCATACAGTTCCACACAGCCCCCACCACCAGAGCTCCTTGTCCCGTCCCCTCCATTGGAAGCTTCCCTGTTCTTTATCCCTCTGGGAGCCTGGACCCAGATTCTTTATGGGGAGCAGCAGGTGGGAGTTCTGGCTTCTGTCACTGCTTCTCCGCTGGACATGGGTGTTGGCAGGTGGAGCCACACCCCCAGCCTGTGTCTGTCTGTCCCTAGTGGGGCAGGGCTCTGGGGAGGGGAGGCTCCAGGACACATGGGTGAGGGGGTCTGCCCAGGGAGGTCAGGGTGGTGTCAAGGTAGCGACTGCAACTAGATGTCTTTTTCTTTTTTTCTGCCTCCAGGGTTATCGCTGGGGTTTGATGCCTGCACTATGAATCCACTGCTCCTGGAGGCCATTTTTTCCCATTTTTTTTGCCCTTGTTGTTATTGATGCCATTGCTATTGTTGTTGGATAGGACAGAGAGAAATGGAGAGAGGAGGGAAGACAGAGAGGGGGAGAGAAAGACAGACACCTGCAGACCTGCTTCACCGCCTGGGAAGCGACTCCCCTGCAGGTGGGGAGCCGGGAACCAGGATCCTTATGCCGGTCCTTGCACTTTGCACCATGAGCACGTAACCCACTGCACTACTGCCCGGCCCCTAGATTTATTTTTCTGTTGCAGTTTCCACAATGGAGTAACTGTTGCTGTGCCTTACCTAGTAAATGTTTCTTAAGCTGAAGCATATACTCACATGGAAGTCCCAGGGCGTGTCATCAGCTGTGAGTGGCGTGTGAGAACTCTTCTACTCAGTGTTGTCCACCACTTGAAAAAGAGAGATGGGTGGATAAAAGCTGTCGACACTGGATGCGATGCATATTTTATGAACTGCACCCCATTTAGGGGAAGACTGAACTTAGAGGCAGTCACTTTGGGCTTTATGCAGCAGTTTATAATTTTATTTTCATCTCTTGGAGTAATGTGAATGTAATGCCAGCAGACCAATTTCGTTTCAGCGATAAAATAACTCCACTCAGCAGCTTGGCAATCAAGGATCCATTGTCTAAATATCTTCCTGGTGTTTATAATGTAAAATCGCCCAGGCATCTGTTTGTTTTTTTGCCATCCTGGCTGAATTCAGATATCTTCAATGTCCAGTTTCACATATCATCTCTGACCATATACCACGTCGCTCAAAAACTCTTTAGAGTCATGAGTCATGTGCAAAGTCTTTCCCCAAAAATGAAAGTTATATCTGGGGCTGGGGTAGATAGCAAAATGGTTATGCAAGGAGACTCATGCCTGAGGCTCCAAGTCCCAGGCTCAGTCCCCTGCACCAACATAAACCAGAGCCGAACAGTGCTTTGATGAAAAAGAAACAAAAAGAAAAGAAAACAGAAAAAGCCATCACAGGGAGCATTGGGCGTGCCCCCCGCTCCCTCATCTGGATGGTGGATGGAGACGCCCCCGCTCCCTCATCTGGATGGTGGATGGAGACGCCCCCGCTCCCTCATCTGAATGGTGGATGGAGATGCCCCGCTCCCTCATCTGGATGGTGGACAGAGACACCCCCACTTCCTGATCTGGATGGTGGATGGAGACGCCCCGCTCCCTCATCTGGATGGTGGACAGAGACGCCCCGCTCCCTCATCTGGATGGTGGATGGAGACCCCCCCCCCCCCCCCCCCCCCCCCGCTCCCTCATCTGGACAGCGAGGTCCCCCTGGGGTGCTGCTCAAAGAGCTGGTGTCTTGGCGCGGCCTAGAGCCTGGGCCTCTGCTGCTGACTGACAGCGCTGGTCAGGGGGCACCTGTCCTCTGATGGATGGATGGATGGCTGCTGCACTTTCTGCACTTTCTGCCCTGAGGTCGGACTCAGAGCGCTGGTTTCAGATGTCCGCCACTTCTCTCCTGACCCGCCCGGCCCGGCCCTACAGCGTGGCACCAGCACTGCAGACCCACCACTCTTTCCGACCAGCTTCCCTTCTGTCCCTTCCTTTCTGTTCGGCTTGCTAGGGCAGAGGTAGGCAGATTCAGAGAGGTGGGGAGGGAGAGGGAGAGAAAACAGACGTCTGCAGACCTGCTCAACCACTCGCGAAGCGCCATCCCTGCGCGCCATGCAGGTGGTCACTGGGACTCGAACCCGGGGCCTGGCGAATGGTCATGTGTGCACTCCACCGGCTGTGCCACCTGCCGGCGTGGCACCTAGGGTGATCTTATTCCAAGACACCAGAGTGTTTATTTCAGTTGGCTTCTCCTCCTTTTGAAACGATGTAAGCAAATTCGAATCGATTTGAAAATGGACTCTGGTTCATTATTTTGCTTATTTAAATCTGAAGCGACTTCCTTGGCTTTGTGCCAGTGTCCTACACCGCATCGTGGAATTTCCCCAAGTACTGGCAGTGCGGAGGGCGCTTTTCACATTTTCTTTCTGTGTCACGACTTAAAAATCCATAAGCCAAAATACAGAGTTGGGGAACTCTACAATATTCCTAGCTAAATTCCTTTACTCTGGTGACAGGTGATCTCGACCCGCTGAAAATAAATGCATAGATATCCTTTCTTCATCTTTCTTTCTACAACCAGGTGGCTCCTGTTGTCTGGCCACCAGCGCTTCTGGCATTGAGCTCTGGAGCTCACTGCAAGCAGCTTTCTGAAACGAGGTGTCACAGGGCCAGAATCCTGCTGCTCTCAGCCCCACCACATTCACGCATGTCTCCAGCTGTCGTCTGAACCACAAGCCAGGCTTCTGTGTTATTTTGAAAGAGAGAGAACAAAGGACAAGAAAAGACCAGAATGGTGTCCAGGAAAGATGGGGTGGGGTGGGGTTGCCTCAGATGAGATAAGAAGCTCCTTCCTGTCCACAGTCACAGTACAGACAGACAAGAGGAAGTGGTTTTCAGTGCCTGAGCGCTGAGAGGCCTATGGTATTACTTCAGTTTTCCAGTGGCTTCTTGACAGATCCCAGCTACCTGAACCCTTGTAAGAATTCTCTGTGCTGCTTAATAATGGGAGTCAAAAAAAATTGATATTGTTTAGAGACTGCCTATTTTGCTGAGACTTAAGTAGTTTTTCATATGTTTCTGAATTTAGTGTGCACAATAGTTCCAGCTGGGAGTTATTATTGTGTTGCTTTTTAATTTTTTATCATGTATTTATTAATTGAATAGAGACAGCCAGAAATCGAGAGGGAAGGGGAGATAGAGAGGGAGAGAGACAGAGAGACACCTGCCATAATGCTTCACCACTCACAAAGCTTTTGCTCTGCAGGTGGGCGCCAGGGACTTGATCCTGCGTCCTTGTGCATTGCAACATGTACACTCAACCAGGTGTACCACCACCTGGCCCCTTTAACTATTTTTTTAAAATTTACTCATACTATATATTCGCAGTTATCAGGTCACTGGAGAAAATGAACTTATGATTTCCATAAGTACTCACATTCCCACCCAATTATTCTTTTCTTTTTTTTTTTTTTTTAAATTGGGGATTAATGGTTTACAGTCGACAGTAAAATACAGTGGCTTGTACATGCGTAACATTTCCACATAACAGTGCGACCCCCAGTAGGCCCTCCTCTGCCATCCTATTCCTCAGCCAATTCTTTTTCTTTTTTTCTTTTTTTAAAAATGTTTTATTTATAAAAAGGAAACACTGACAAAACCATAGGATAAGAGGGGTACAACTCCACACAGTTCCCACCACCAGATCTCCATATCCCATCCCCTCCCCTGACAGCTTTCCTATTCTCTATCCCTCTGGGAGCATGGACCCAGGGTCACTGTGGGTGCAGAAGGTGGAAGGTCTGGCTTCTGTAACTGCTTCCCCACTGAACATGGGTGTTGACAGGTGGATCCACACTCTCAGGCTGTCTCTCTCTCTCCCTAGTGGGGCAGGGCTCTGGGGAAGTGGAGCTCCAGGACACAAAAGTCTGGTCAGCATCATGGTAGCATCTGGAACCTGGTGGCTGAAAAGAGAGTTAACGTACAAAGCCAAACAAATTGTTGAGCAATCATGGACCTAAAGGCTGGAATAGTGCAGATGAAGAGTTGCGGGGTCCTCCATTTTGTAGATAGCTAGTAGGCGTATTTTAGTTTTATTCTGAAGGCCCTGTGGCTATACTAGTTTTTCTTTTTTTTTTTTTTCTTTTTCTTTTTCTTTTTTTCCCGAGCCTGAAATCTGATATGCTAGTGGATCCAAGGTATCCTCTGGGGAGATGGTGTCATGGCTGGGAAAAGGACCAGAAAGCTGGATCAGGGAAGAGAGTAGCTCCCTAATATGGGAAAGGGGTATACGTATTGTTGACTGTAAACCCCATGGATTTGATGTGGTCTGGGAGTCGATTATTTTTCTTGTGCAGTTCAGAAAGTGTTCAGAACGTGCTTACCTCATCCATCACTACTGTGCCCTTCACGCCCTCCACTGCAAATGCGTATTCATGGTCCTGGATAGTATTCCTGGATAAGTAGATGTGAAATTCAAGTCTTGGAAAATCATACACATGTTCTACTTTATTTATGGGAGACTTACTATCACACGGATGGTAATCCATCCCTTTATTTAATGAAGTGTGCATCTTGGATGGTTATAAAAAGCTATTGATTTATCAAATAGGTAGGGTAGAAGCCTTTCGAGTTGGGACAGATGATTAAATTAAAAATGTTTTCGTAGGGGTTAATGATTCACAGTGCGGTTGTTGACACACCACAACTTCCAGTCCCTGCGACAGGGTGTAGACTCTCCTCTCCACCTACGGCCTTTCCCACCATTGTGTGACTTCAGGGACGCCCTCATCTCCGCCCCGACCAGCATCCTTTGCTTTGATGTGACAGGCCACACCCAGTCTAAGTTGCACTCTTTTTTCTTTTCTGTTCTTGTTTCTTAAGTTCCACTGTGAGATCTTCTAATGTTTGGCCTTCTCTTTGACTTCTCTCATGCAGAATGATTCCTTACGGTTCCATGCAAGGCGGAGCAGAGGGACTTTGTTGTTTTTTAACAGCTGGGTGCTATATAGACCACAACTTTCCTAACTGCACCTGCGCTGTGTCCACAGTTTGGCCGTTACACTTTGTAGCCTCAGGAGAGTGTCGCTGGGCTGTGGGACGGATCAGTGTCTAGTGCTCTGTCAGTACTTGCTTCTTTCTTATCTTTTCTTTCTAATGTGTGACATGTTCATAGGTGTAGAGTAGGATTTCACTGTTGTTTTTATTTGATTTTTCTCTGTTGATGAGTAACCCTGGCCATTTTTATTTTCCTTTTAAAAAATCTTATTTACTTATATATTATTAAATAGAAACAGAGATAAATTTAGAAGTAAGGGGAATAGAGAGGAAGAGAGACAGAGAGACACTTGCAGCCCTGCCTCCACCTACAAGTGGGGACCAGGGGCTTGAACCCAGGTCCCTGCACACTGTAATGTGAGCACTTAACCAGGCGCACCACTGCCTGGGCACTGTTTTAGTTATGTTCCTAGGGGTCCATGGCTTTAGTAAGCTTTGCTTGAGCTTGATAATTGACATGGAGATGGACTAGAAATGTTTTGTCTGGGAGATGGTGTCAGAGTTGAGACTAGGACTAGAAAGCTGGATTAGGGCAGCTAGTCAACACTGGGTACTTTTCCATATGTTTGTTTATTATTATTATTTTCCATTGGTTTAATAATGATTGATAAGACCATAGAATAAGAGGGGTACAATTCCACACAGTTCCCACCACCAGAACTCCATATCCCCTCCCCTGACAGCTTTCCTATTCTTTATCCCTCTGGGAGTATGGGCCCAGGGGCATTGTGGGATGCAGAAGGTGGAAGGTCTGGCTTCTGTAATTGCTTTTTCACATGGGCTGACCATTTGGATCTGTGGTGAAGATTCTGTTCATGTCCTCCGTCCATTCCTCAGTCAGGTTTCACTGCTGCTGCTGTTGCTGTTGCTGAGTTGGGTGAGCTCTGTATATTTTGGCAACTCATCTATCACGTGGTGCCTGCCACGTGAAGACCTCCCGTTCCTCAGGGCGACCTCCTGCTCTGGCGACAGCTGGCCATGCTGCACAGGACCTGTTGAGCCTGGCGCAGTGCTAGCGGCTTGTCTTGGTTTTCTTGCCATGGGAACCGCTGCATTTAAGGCGCAGTCTTAAATGGATGCAGATAACTTCATGCCTTTTAAAGATATTCAAAGATATTTTTATTTATGACACATTTTTGAGATGCAGAGCAGTGTGAATGCTAAGATGAAGAACATTTCAAAGATTCAATAGGATGCAAAGGAAGAAATACCCATTTACACATCCCTCAGATGCTGTGCTGTCAGAAACCAGTAACTAACTCATTCTGAAGTGTGGTCTCCTATCTATTTGCAGATGTTTGTGTATTGCAAAATGACTATAATTTTCTAATCTTATTTATTTATTTATAGATCACTACTTCATTGTCCTGGGCAGAGTTAATTTTTTTTTTTTATTAGTGATTTAAGTTGGAGATAGTATTTCCTACTCTGGCCCTTGAGGAAGACAGGTCCTATAATGAGAGCAGCCTAGATTGTTCCCAGCTGTGACCGTGGACTGTGAGCTCAGACTGACAGGGACTCAGAGGTCACACAGGCTCCTGTGCTGAATGTGAACAGTCATGGGCCTTGGGTCAGATCAATGAGGTTAACAGTTAATGGTGTTTATATATTTTCCACATATTTGGGACTTACTCTCTGCCCTGATCCAGCTTTCCAGCCCTATTCTCAACTCTGACACCATCTTCCCAGACAACATTTCTAGTCCACCTCAATGTTAGCTGTTAGGATCAAGCAAAGATTAGTAAAGTCATGGACCCCTAGGAACAGACCTAAAATAGACTTCCTAGTTTCTTTGCATCCTAATCTCCCTGTTCTCATCTGATCTATTCCTACTGTTTGGTTCTTTATTATTAAACAATTTGTTCTGCTCTATATCTTAATGCTTTTCAGTGACCAAGTTGCAGATGCTGCCATGATTCCATCCTGACTTCCCCGGACAGATGCCCTCACCCATGTGTCCTGGAGCCTCCCCTCCCCAGAGCCCTGCCCCACTAGGGACAGACAGACACAGGCTAGGGGTGTGGTTCCACCTGCCAACACCCATGTCCAGCGGAGAAGCAATGACAGAAGCCAGAACTCCCACCTTCTGCTCCCCATAAAAATTTTTGGTCCCTGCTCCTGGTGTGGGAGAAATGGTGGTGGAAAGATTACCAGAGATTTCTGAGCTCCAAGTCCATCAGGGCCCGGAGAGAGAAGAGGGAAAAAGAGAGGACATTCAGATGTAGTCATAGGTGTAGGTGTGACTTGGAAAGGAAGAGAAGGCAGGATCATAGGAAAAATGGGTGCAAAGTATAGAAAGAGAGAGAGAGAGAGAGAGAGAGAGAGGCATGTTGTTATAGATCTGAAGTCAGCACCTGAAACTACTGCAGTTTCCAGCTGAGGGAATGAGGGCACAGACGCTGACAGTGGGAACAGCGTGGAATTATAGTCCTAATATCTTGGAATTTTGTAAATCAATATTAAATCATTAATAAAAATGATTATGCTTTTCTAATTTTGTTTACTTACAATGCTGGGGCTTCACTGTCTTTGGCAGAGTTAAATTTTTTTTATTAGTGATCTAATTTGGAGATAGTATTTCTGAGAGAAAATCAAATTATAACGAGGCCAACATGAAGCCATAGTCCAGTATGACTGGTAATTTGATAAAACAGAGAAATTTGGAGGTAGACATGCGTACAGGGTGCCTGCCTTGTAGAGTGAAAGAAGCTGGTGTCACATTCCTGCAAACCAGGTGACTCCAAGAGTCATAGCAGAGAAACGTAGTAGAAAGGACTGTTCCCACTGCGGCTGATGATAACACTTTGACTTTACTCATGTCTCACGGTGAGCTGACTGGTCTGACTTCCAGACAAGTCGCAACCCTGAAGGAAGCCAGCTGCAGGCGCAGACACATTTCCATTCAGGACAAGTCGCAACGCTGAAGGAAGCCAGCTGCGGGCGCAGACACATTTCCATTCAGGACAAGTCGCAACCCTGAAGGAAGCCAGCTGCAGGCGCAGACACATTTCCATTCAGGACAAGTCGCAACCCTGAAGGAAGCCAACTGCAGGCGCAGACACATTTCCATTCAGGATAGGTTTGCTTCCATCCTTGTTCTTCCACCTGTGAGTTCCATCCGGGTTGTTCTAGTCTACCTTGTTGACTGAAGTCTAATAACAGGGTAGGACATGTGTGAACATGTCTGTCACGGTGTCTACAGACTATTACATGGAATCTAGAAGAATTCTTAATAAAAGAGTCTTCTCTATAGCTTTAGCATTGTTTTGAGTTTTTCCAAAATATCCCATTCTTTGTAACATTTAAGTAGCTTGAATCACAGTTTTTTAAAAAAATATTTATCCCCTTTTGTTGCCCTTGTTGTTTTATTATTGTAGTTCTTGTTGTTATTGATGTCGTTGTAGGATAGGACAGAGAGAAATGGAGAGAGGAGGGGAAGACAGAGAGGGGGAGAGAAAGATAGACACCTGCAGACCTGCTTCACCGCTTGTGAAGTGACTTCCCTGCAGGTGGGGAGCCGGGGGCTTGAACCTGGATCCTTCTGCCCGTCCTTGAGCTTTTTCTTCTTCTAGCGTTTGCCCTTCTTCCGTAGCCAGTCAACAGCGTCAGGTTGAGCCTGATGTAAAGTTTCGAGACCTCCTTTGAATCTGGAGAGGTGGCCGTCGTTGACTATGTGGGTCATAGTCTGTCTGGAGCCGCAGGGGCAGTTCGGGTCGTCTCTGGCTCCCCAGCGATGGAACATAGCGGCGCACCGGCCATGGCCTGTTCGATAGCGATTGAGGAGGGCCCGATCATAACGTGCTAGGTCAAAGCCGGGTTGATGCTCGCAGGGATCTGTGATGAGGTGTTTGTTCTTGACCTCAGCTGACTGCCAACTCTGTTTCCAAGAGTCTGGAACAGAGAAGTTCAGTGTAGGCGTAGGGGACCAGATTGGGTGACGAGACGTCAAGCGTTGGACAGGGTGGGCGAAGATCTCCGCGTATATTGGCAGGTCCGGTCGAGCGTAGATGTGGGAAATGAACTTAGATGATGCCGCATCCCGACGAATATCTGGCGGGACGATGTTGCTAAGAACTGGCAGCCATGGAACGGATGGTTCCAGAAATGATCCTCATGGAGGAATATAATTTGGAATCGACCAAGTGGACATGGGGGCTACAGAACCATACTGGGGCACAGTATTCTGCAGTGGAATAGCATAATGCCAGAGATGATGATCGTAGTGTAGCAGCGCTCGCGCCCCATGAGGAGCTGGCCAGTCTTGCAATGATGTGATTCCTTGCGCCCACCTTTGCTGCAGTTTTTATGAGATGTTCGTGAAATGACAGAGTGCGATCGAGAGTAACGCCAAGATAGACTGGCTGGGCTTCATGCTGGATTCTCGTATCGCCAAGCTGCACATGAAGCTCATGCAAGGCCGAGGCATGGTGTAGATGGAAAACAGATGATACCGTTTTTGCAGTGCTAGGGATTAGTCGCCGTTTTTTACAGTAATCAGATATCAGAGACATGTCTTTCGTGAGTGTTTCCTTGAGGATGTCGAACTTGGATGCCTGAGTTGCACAGCAGATGTCATCGGCGTAGATGAACTTCCTTGAAGAAGTTTCTGGGAGGTCATTGGTGTAAATATTAAATAGCATGGGAGCCAGAACAGAGCCCAGGGGGTGGCCACTTGAGACAAGTCTCCATCTGCTAGACTTGTCACCCAGATGCACTCGGAATCTTCTGTTTTGGAGAAGAAACGATATAGTGTTGGCCACCCATGGAGGCAGGCCTCTTGAGATCTTGACTAGGAGACGATGGTGCCAGACCGTGTCATAGGCTGCTGTGAGATCAACAAAGACAGCACCCGTCTTTCAATTCTTCTGGAATCCATTTTCAATGTAAGTTGAGAGGGCCAGGGCTTGTTTGCAGGTAGATCTTCCTGGGCGGAAACAGCTTGGGCGGGTGATAGGAATTTCTCTGTAAGAGGAGAAATACGTGACAGAAGCAACCTCTCGAGGAGTTTGTAACACACGGAGAGGAGAGAAATTGGTCTATAGCTGGCGGCCAGTGTTGGGTCTTTCTTTGGTTTCAAAACCGCTATAATCTTCGCACGACGCCAAACTGTGGGCATAGACTCAGATTCCAAGATGTGGGACAGGAATGTAGCAAGCCACTTCTTTGCCACGGGACCCAGGTTAAGAATGAGTTCTGGGGTGATGTTATCATAGCCAGCAGCTGTTCCCGGTTTAACCCTCTTCAAAGCATCTTCCAGTTCAGACAGTGTAAAGGGAGAGAGTTTTGGAGATGGACAAGATAACCGGAAGTGGGATGACCACTCATGGGAAATTTCTCTTTTCCAGACTGGGTCGATCTTAGCACGTCCAACTTGAGTTAGGTGACTGGCCACTGAGTTTGGAGATACGGGAGGATGGGAGACGGGAGGGGGTTGACTACCGGCACCCAGTCTGTGAAGAAGCTTCCAGGCCTTCCTACTTGAGTGGGTGAAGTTCAGACTTTCCGTGAGTTGTTGCCAGCGGGCTTGGCGTGCTGCATCCAGGGAGGCAATGAGATGGTCGGCCACATCTGGGTCGCCCGACTCATCATACTGCTTTAGTAGTTGCTCGCATTCAGCATCAAGACAAGGCGTATAGTTAGCACATCTCCCACGAGGAATGGCTTGGGAAGCTGCTTTGAAGATGGCTTGGTGGAAGCGCCTGAGCTTTGCGCCATGTGCACTTAACCCGTTGCGCCACTGCCTGACTCCCTGTATCGTAGTTTTCAAATCATTCCTTTCTTCTTGACACCTAGGAAAATCTTCCAATATCCCTGTCAAAGGACTCCTTAAAACAGCTTCCAGAATCAGTGGGTGTGCCCTCAACACAGTGAAATCAGACCAGGCCTGAAGCAGGCTGTGGGAAAAAGGAAAAATACTTAGTCTATATCTTCAAAAGCTATTTTCAAAATTGAGTTGCCTTCCTGTAGTCTACTATATCCTTACAGATCTCAAAATATTAAATGATGTGACGTGATATTTATAGTTTTTTGATTTAAATTTCTTTCTAGGACATTTATTTCTTAGTAGACAAATTGAGAACGTATGCACTGAAGAGTCATTAGTGGGGTAACTATTAGGTAACTATTCTGATCTTACCTGAGCCAGTGTGAAGATTTGCTTTTTAAAAAGAAAGTAAAGACTATTATCTATTTTACTTTTAACACATTCTCCCATGGTGGAATTTTGAAACTTCTTTGCATATGATTTATGGATGGGGGAGTGGATTTGGTAATATAAAACATATTTTCTGCCTTTATTGATGGGCTATATAGTTTCTTGTCTGCATACTGCAGGCAGTCTTAGTGTTATGTACTTTCTTGAGACAAATCTTTAGCGAGCATAAGCAAGCTACTAAGTGTTCTGTTTTTCTTCTCAAGATCAAACATATTCTCTTATCTGCCCTAATGTCTGTGTGGTTAATGTCTACAAGCTACTGAAACATAAATGGTATAATCTCTCGGACAATTGAGTACTTTATCGTCTGATATACCAGGATGAAAGCCTTAGTTTATCTTACGCCTTCAGAAGCCCTCTTGCCAGACTGTGACGCAAATGTGAAGCCAGTATATTGATCTCACTGACAAGTGTAGATGCTGGTTCCGATACTAATGGCAGTGAAGACCATTTTTCTACAAGTGTTTATTTCTTCTCCACAGGAAGCAGAGGAGCAACTTGGAGGTGCAGTTTGCTGCTTCAGAGAACGCTCCACGTCTCGTCTTCAATGAGGGTCTGCTAGCTAGACCAGAGTAATGACAGGGCGTGTTTGAGGAACTCAGCATACAGACTTTGGAGTTACTGATTCTTTATGTTTTAGTTGTCTTCAAAATATCTTTTTTTCTTTTTTTGGAGGAGGGCTTATATGATACTATTGATTAAAATATTTGCTTTACAGGAGCTGGGTGATAGTGTAGTAGGTTAAGCACAAGTGGCGTAAAGGGAAAGGGCCGGCTTAAGGATCCCGGTTCGAGCCCCCGGCTCCCACCTGCAGGGGAGTCGCTTCACAAGGGGTGAAGCAGGTCTGCAGGTGTCTGTCTTTCTCTCCCCCTCCATTTATCTCTGTTCTACCCAACACAACAACAGCTATAACAACTACAACAAGGGCAACAAAATTGGGAAAAAATGGCCTCCAGGAACAGTGGGCTCATAGTGTAGGCACCGAGCCCCAGCAATAACTCTGGAGGCAAAACAAAAAAAAATTACTTTACGTAGTTCTACTTTATTGTACAGCTTGACCTACTGAACCGTCTCCAGAGTAAGTGGTAGGATGTGGCACAGGAAATATTAAAATGCTTTATTGCCACTGGTGTTATTGCTGGGACTTGGTGTCTACTGTGGGACCAGTGCACACTCCCTGCGGCCTTTTAAAACATCGTCCTTCCCTCTTGTTTATATATAGAGAGAAACAAGAGGAAAAGATGAAATAGACAAAGGAGGCTGTCACACTGCTTCACAGTGCATGAAATTCCTTCCTGCAGGTGGGGACAGCCAGGGGTAAGAGCCCAGGAACTCAGCCTGGCAAGTGTGTACTATGATGAGTGTGTCGCCTGGCAAGTGTGTATGCTGGGTGTGCCGGCTGGCAAGTGTGTCCTGTGCTGGGTGTGCCGGCTGGCAAGTGTGTCCTGTGCTGGGTGTGCCGGCTGGCAAGTGTGTCCTGTGCTGGGTGTGCCTGCTGGCAAGTGTGTCCTGTGCTGGGTGTGCCTGCTGGCAAGTGTGTCCTGTGCTGGGTGTGCCTGCTGGCAAGTGTGTCCTGTGCTGGGTGTGCCTGCTGGCAAGTGTGTCCTGTGCTGGGTGTGCCTGCTGGCCAGTGTGTCCTGTGCTGGGTGTGCCTGCTGGCCAAGTGTGTCCTGTGCTGGGTGTGCCTGCTGGCCAGTGTGTCCTGTGCTGGGTGTGCCTGCTGGCCAAGTGTGTCCTGTGCTGGGTGTGTCTCCTGGCAAGTGTGTCCTGTGCTGGGTGTGCCTGCTGGCAAGTGTGTCCTGTGCTGGGTGTGCCTGCTGGCAAGTGTGTCCTGTGCTGGGTGTGCCTGCTGGCAAGTGTGTCCTGTGCTGGCTGTGTCTCCTGGCAAGTGTGTCCTGTGCTGGGTGCTGTCTCCTGGCAAGTGTGTCCTGTGCTGGGTGTGCCTGCTGGCAAGTGTGTCCTGTGCTGGGTGTGCCTCCTGGCAAGTGTGTCCTGTGCTGGGTGTGCCTGCTGGCAAGTGTGTCCTGTGCTGGCTGTGTCTCCTGGCAAGTGTGTCCTGTGCTGGGTGCTGTCTCCTGGCAAGTGTGTCCTGTGCTGGGTGTGCCTCCTGGCAAGTGTGTCCTGTGCTGGGTGCTGTCTCCTGGCAAGTGTGTCCTGTGCTGGGTGTGCCTCCTGGCCAGTGTGTCCTGTGCTGGGTGTGCCTGCTGGCAAGTGTGTCCTGTGCTGGGTGTGCCTGCTGGCAAGTGTGTCCTGTGCTGGGTGTGCCTGCTGGCAAGTGTGTCCTGTGCTGGGTGTGCCTGCTGGCCAGTGTGTCCTGTGCT